>NW_028270150.1:7321555-7621555 GCF_037043375.1 Chiloscyllium plagiosum | reverse complement strand
TGGACTTTACCAGGCATTATCCCTGTACTTTACCACGCATTCCTGCTGTACTTTACCAGGCACTCCCCCTGTACGTTACCAGGCACTCCCCCTGTACTTTACCAGGCACTCCCCCTGTACCTAACCAGACATTCCCCGTGTACTTTACCAGGCACTACCCCTGTACTTTAGCAGGCACTCCCCCTGTACTTTAACAGACACTTCCCCCTGTATTTTAACAGGCATTCACCCTGTACTTTACCAGACACTCCCCCTGTACTATACCAGGGACTCCCCCTGTACTTTATCAGGCATTCCCCCTGTACTTTACCAGACACACCCCCTGTACTTTAACAGGCATTCGCCCTGTACTTTACCAGGCACTCCCCCGGCACTTTATCAGACACTCCCCCTGTACTTTACCAGGGACTCCCCCTGTACTTTACCAGGCACTCCCCATGTACTTTACCAGGCATTCCCCCTGTACTTTACCAGGCAGTCCTCTTGTACTTTACCAGGCGTTCCCCCTGTACTTTACCAGGCTCTCCCCCTGTAATTTAACAGGCATTCCCCCTGTACTTTACCAGGCACTCCCTGTGGACTTTACCAGGCATTATCCCTGTACTTTACCACGCATTCCTGCTGTACTTTACCAGGCACTCCCCCTGTACGTTACCAGGCACTCCCCCTGTACTTTACCAGGCACTCACCCTGTACTTTACCAGGCACTCACCCTGTACTATAGCAGGCACTCCCCCTGTACTTTACCAGGGACTCCACCTGTACCTTAGCAGGCACTCCCCCGGTACTTTAACAGGCACTCACCCTGTACTTTACCTGGCACTCACACCGTACTTTTCCAGACACTCCACCTGTACTTTAGCAGGCACTCCCTCTGTACTTTACCAGGCATTCCCCCTGTACATTACCAGGCACTCACCCTGTACTTTTCCAGGCACTCCCCCTGTACTTTACCAGGCACTCCCCCTGTACTTTACCAGGCACTCACCAAGTACTTTACCTGGCGTTCCCCCTGTACTTTACCGGGCACTCCCCTTGTACTTTAACAGGCACTCCCCATGTACTTTAACGGGCATTCCCCCTGTACTTTACCAGGCAATCCTCCTGTACTTTACCAGGCATTCCCCCTGTACTTTACCAGGTGCTCCCCCTGTACTTTACCAGGCATTCCCCCTGTACTTTAACATGCAATCCCACTGTATTTTACCAGGCATTCACCCTGTACTTTACCAGGCATTATCCCTGTACTTTTCCACGCATTCCCGCTATACTTTACCAGGCACTCCCCATGTACTTTACCAGGCACTCCCCCTGTACTTTACCAGGCATTTCCCCCTGTACTTTACCAGGCACTCACCCTGTACTTTACCAGGCACTCCACCTGTACCTAAGCAGGCACTCCCCCTATACTTTAACTGGCACTCACCCTGTACTTTACCAGGCATTATCCCTGTACTTTACCAGACACTCCACCTGTACGTTACCAGGCACTCCCCCTGTACATTACCAGACACTCCCCCTGTACTTTAGCAGGCACTCCCCCTGTATTTTACCAGGAATTCCCCCTGTACATTACCAGGCACTCACCCTGTACGTTACCAGGCACTCCCCCTGTACATTACCAGACACTCCCCCTGTACTTTACCAGGCACTCCCCTGTACTTTACCAGGCATTTCCCCTGTACATTTCCAGGCACTCCCCCTGTACTTTACCAGGCACTCCCCCTGTACTTTAACAGGCAATCCCCCTGTACTTTACCAGGCATTCCCCCTGTACTTTACCAGGCACTCCCCCTGTACTTTACCAGGCGCTCCCCCTGTACTTTAACAGGCATTCCCCCGGTACTTTAACAGGCAATCCCCCTGTACTTTACCAGGCATTCCCCCTGTACTTTACCCGGCGCTCCCCCTGTACATTATCAGGCATTCCCCCTGTACTTTGACTTGAAATCCCCCTGTACATTACCAGGCACTCACCCTGTCTTTTCCAGGCACACCCCCTGTACTTTACCAGGCACTCACACTGTACTTTACCAGGCACTCCCCTGTACTTTACCAGGCATTCCCCCTGTACTTTACCTGGCGTTCCCCCTGTACTTTACCGGGCACTCCCCCTGTACTTTACCAGGCACTCCCCATGTACTTTAACAGGCATTCCCGCAGTACTTTACCAGGCAATCCTCCTGTACTTTACCAGGCATTCCCCCTGTACTTTACCAGGCACTCCCCCTGTAATTTAACAGGCATTCCCCCTGTACTTTAACATGCAATCCCCCTGTATTTTACCAGACATTCCCCCTGTACTTTACCAGGCACTCCCTCTGTACTTTGCCAGGCATTATCCCTGTACTTTACCAGGCACTCCCCCTGTACGTTAGCAGGCACTCTCCCTGTACTTTTACAAGCAATCCCCCTGTACATTAACAGGCACTTCCCCCTGTACATTACCAGGCACTCACCCTGTACTTTTCCAGGCACTCCCTCTGTACTTTACCAGGCATTATCCCTGCACTTTACCAGGCACTCCCCCTGTACGTTAGCAGGCACTCCCCCTGTACTTTTACAAGCAATCCCCCTGTACATTAACAGGCACTTCTCCCTGTACATTACCAGGCACTCACCCTGTACTTTTCCAGGCACTCCCTCTGTACTTTACCAGGCATTATCCCTGTAGTTTACCACGCATTCCTGCTGTACTTTACCAAGCACTCCCCCTGTACCTAACCAGACATTCCCCATGTACTTTACCAGGCACTACCCCTGTACTTTATCAGGCATTCACCCTGTAGTTTACCAGGCTTTCCCTCTGTAGTTTACCAGGCACCCGCCCTGTACTTTTCCAGGCGTTCCCCATGTACTTTACCAGGCACTCCCCTGAACCTTTCCAGGCATTCCCCTAGTACTTTACCAGGCACACCCCCTGTACTTTAGCAGGCACTCCCCCTGTACTTTTACAAGCAATCCCCCTGTACTTTAACAGGCACTTCCCCCTGTATTTTAACAGGCATTCACCCTGTACTTTACCAGACACTCCCCCTGTACTTTACCAGACATTCCCCGTGTACTTTAACATGCAATCCCCCTGTATTTTACCAGGCACTACCCCTGTACTTTAGCAGGCACTCCCCCTGTACTTTAACAGACACTTCCCCCTGTATTTTAACAGGCATTCACCCTGTACTTTACCAGGCACTCCCTCTGTACTTTACCAGGCATTATCCCTGTACTTTACCACGCATTCCCGCTGTACTTTACCAGGCACTCCCCCTGTACCTAACCAGACATTCCCCGTGTACTTTACCAGGCACTACCCCTGTACTTTAGCAGGCACTCCCCCTGTACTTTAACAGACACTTCCCCCTGTATTTTAACAGGCATTCACCCTGTACTTTACCAGACACTCCCCCTGTACTATACCAGGGACTCCCCCTGTACTTTATCAGGCATTCCCCCTGTACTTTACCAGACACACCCCCTGTACTTTACCAGGCACTACCCCTGTACTTTAGCAGGCACTCCCCCTGTACTTTAACAGACACTTCCCCCTGTATTTTAACAGGCATTCACCCTGTACTTTACCAGACACTCCCCCTGTACTATACCAGGGACTCCCCCTGTACTTTATCAGGCATTCCCCCTGTACTTTACCAGACACTCCACCTGTACTTTAGCAGGCACTCCCCCTGTACTTTAACAGGCACTCCCCCTGTACTTTAGCAGGCATTTCCCCCTGGACTTTACCAGGCACACACCCTGTACTTTACCAGGCACTCCCCCTGTACTTTACCAGGCACTCCACCTGTACCTTAGCAGGCACTCCCCCTGTACTTTAACAGGCACTCACCCTGCACTTTACCAGGCACTCACCCTGTACTTTACCAGACACCCCACCCGCACTTTAGCAGGCACACCCCCTGTACTTTACCAGGCACTCCCCCTGTACATTACCAGACACTCCCCCTGTACTTTAGCCGGCACTCCCCCTGATTTTTACCAGGAATTTCCCCTGTACTTTACCAGGCACTCACCGTGTATTTTACTGGGCACTCCACTTGTACTTGACCAGGCATTCCCCCTGTACTTTTCCAGGCATTCCCCCTGTTCTTTACCAGGCACTCCCCCTGTACTTTACCAAGCACTCCCCCTGTACTTTAACAGGCATTCCTCCTGTACTTTAACAGGCATTCCCCCTGTACTTTAACATGAATCCCCCCTGTACATTACCAGGCACTCACCCTGTACTTTTCCAGGAACTCCCCTTGTACTTTACCAGGCATTTACCCTGTAGTTTACCAGGCACTCCCCCTGTACTTTAACAGGCATTCCCCCTGTACTTTACCAGGCAATCCCCCTGTATTTTACCAGGCATTCACCCTGTACTTTACCAGGCACTCCCTCTGTACTTTACCAGGCATTATCTCTGTACTTTACCACGCATTCCCGCTGTACTTTACCAGGCACTCCCCCTGTACCTAACCAGACATTCCCCGTGTACTTTACCAGGCACTACCCCTGTACTTTAGCATGCACTCCCCCTGTACTTTAACAAGCATTCATCCTGTACTTTAACAGGCACTTCCCCCTGTATTTTAACAGGCATTCACCCTGTATTTTACCCGACACTCCCCCTGTACTTTACCAGGGACTCCCCCTGTACTTTATCAGGCATTCCCCCTGTACTTTACCAGGCACTGCCCCTGTACATTACCAGGCATTCCCCCTGTACTTTACCAGGCACACCCCCTGTACTTTAACAGGCATTCGCCCTGTACTTTACCAGGCACCCCCCGGGCACTTTACCAGGCACTCCCCCTGTACATTACCAGGCATTTCCCCGTACTTTACCAGGCACTCCCCCTGTACTTTAACAGGCACTCACCCTGTACTTTACCAGGCATTCCCCCTGTTCTTTACCAGGCACTCACTCTGTACTTTACCAGGCATTCCCCCTTTACTTTACCAGACACTCCACTTGTACTTTAGCAGGCACTCCCCCTGTACTTTACCAGGCACTCCCCCTGTACTTTACCAGGCACTCCACCTGTACTTTAGCAGGCACTCCCCCTATACTTTAACAGGCACTCACCCTATACTTTTCCAGGCACTCACCCTTACTTTACCAGACACTCCACCCGCACGTTGGCAGGCACTCCCCCTGTACTTTACCAAGCACTCCCCCCTGTACTTTTACAGGCACTCCCCCTGTACTTTAACAGGCATTCCCCCTGTACTTTACCAGGCGCTCCCCCTGTACTTTACCAAGCACTCCCCCTGTACGTTACCAGGCACTCCCCCTGTACTTTACCAGGCATTCCCACTGTACTTTAGCAGACATTACCCCTGTACTTTACCAGGCATTCACCCTGTACTTTACGAGGCACTCCCCCTGTACTTTTGCAGGCACTCCCCCTGTACTTTACCAGGCATTCCCACTGTACTTTACCTGGCATTCCCCCTGTACTTTACCAGGCACTCCCCATGTACATTAACAGACAGTCCCCCTGTACTTTACCAGGCAATCCTCCTGTACTTTACCAGGCATTCCCCCTGTAATTTAACAGGCATTCCCCCTGTGCTTTACCAGGCACTCACCCTGTAATTTAACAGGCACTCCCCCTGTGCTTTACCAGGCACTCACCCTGTACTTTACCAGACACTCCACCCGCACTTTAGCAGGCACACCCCCTGTACTTTACCAGGCACTCCCTCTGTACATTACCAGACACTCCCCTGTACTTTAGCAGGCATTCTCCCTGTTTTTATTTACCAGGAATTCCCCCTGTACTTTACCAGGCACTCACCGTGTATTTTACCAGGCACTCCACTTGTACTTGACCAGGCATTCCCCCTGTACTTTTCCAGGCATTTCCCCTGTTCTTTACCAGGCACTCCCCCTGTACTTTACCAAGCACTCCCCCTGTACTTTAACAGGCATTCCTCCTGAACTTTAACAGGCATTCCCCCTGTACTTTAACATGCAATCCCCCTGTATTTTACCAGGCATTCACCCTGTATTTTATCCGGCCCTCCCTCTGTACTTTACCAGGCATTATCCCTGTACTTTACCGGGCACTCCCCCTGTACTTTACCAAGCACTCCCCCTGTACTTTACCAGACATTCCCCCTGTACTTTACCAGGCACTCCCCCTGTACTTTACCAAGCACTCCCCCTGTACTTTACCAGGCACTCCCCATGTACTTTAACAGGCATTCCCCCTGTACTTTAACATGCAATCCCCCTGTATTTTACCAGGCATTCACCCTGTACTTTACCAGGCACTCCCTCTGTACTTTACCAGGCATTATCCCTGTACTTTACCACGCATTCCCGCTGTACTTTACCAGGCACACCCCTGTACCTAACCAGACATTCCCCGTGTACTTTACCAGGCACTCCCCCTGTACTTTACCAGGCATTATCCCTGTACTTTACCAGGCACTACCCCTGTACTTTACCAGGCATTCACCCTGTAGTTTACCAGGCTTTCCCTCTGTAGTTTACCAGGCACCCGCCCTGTACTTTTCCAGGCGTTCCCCATGTACTTTACCAGGCACTTCCCTGAACTTTTCCAGGCATTCCTCCTGTACTTTACCAGGCACTCCCCCTGTACTTTACCAGGCACTCCCCCTGTACTTTAGCAGGCATTCCCCCTGTACTTTACCAGGCACTTCCCCCTGTATTTTAACAGGCATTCACCCTGTACTTTACCAGGCACTCACCCTGTACTTTTCCAGGAACTCCCCCTGTACTTTACCAGGCATTTACCCTGTAGTTTACCAGGCATTCCCCCTGTACTTTACCAGGCACTCCCCCTGTACTTTAACAGGCATTCCCCCTGTACTTTACCAGGCAATCCCCCTGTATTTTACCAGGCATTCACCCTGTACTTTACCCGGCAATCCCTCTGTACTTTACCAGGCATTATCCCTGTACTTTACCACGCATTCCCACTGTACTTTACCAGGCACTCCCCCTGTACGTTACCAGGCACTCCCCCTGTACCTAACCAGACATTCCCCGTGTACTTTACCAGGCACTATCCCTGTACTTTACCCGACACTCCCCCTGTACTTTACCAGGGACTCCCCCTGTACTTTAGCAGGCATTCACCCTGTACTTTACCAGGCACTGCCCCTGTATATTACGAGGCATTCCCCCTGTACTTTACCAGGCACACCCCCTGTACTTTAACAGGCATTCGCCCTGTACTTTACCAGGCATTCACCCTGTACTTTAACAGGCATTCCCCCGGCACTTTACCAGGCACTCCCCCTGTACTTTACCTGGCACTCACACTGTACTTTACCAGGCATTCCCCCTTTACTTTACCAGACACTCCACCTGTACTTTAGCAGGCACTCCCCCTGTACTTTACCAGGCACTCCCCCTGTACTTTACCAGGCACTCCACCTGTACCTTAGCAGGCACTCCCCCTGTACTTTAACAGGCATTCCCCCTGTACTTTACCAGGCATTCCCCGGCACTTTACCAGACACTCACCCTGTACTTTACCAGGCATTCCTCTGTACTTTACCAGGCATTCCTCTGTACTTTACCAGGCACTCCCCCTGTACATTACCAGCCCACTCCCCCTGTACTTCTGCAGGCACTCCCCCTGTATTTTACCAGGAATTCCCCCTGTACCTTACCAGGCAATCCTCCTGTACTTTACCAGGCATTCCCCCTGTACTTTACCAGATGCTCCCCCTGTAATTTAACAGGCATTCCCCCTGTACTTTAACATGTAATCCCCCTGTATTTTACCAGGCATTCACCCTGTACTTTAACAGGCACTCCCTCTGTACTTTACCAGGCATTATCCCTGTACTTTACCACGCATTCCCGCTGTACTTTACCAGGCACTCCCCCTGTACCTAACCAGACATTCCCCCTGTACTTTACCGGGCACTCCCCCTGTACTTTACCAGGCACTCCCCATGTACTTTAACAGGCATTCCCCCTGTAACCTTACCAGGCAATCCTCCTGTACTTTACCAGGCATTATCCCTGTACTTTACCACGCATTCCCGCTGTACTTTACCAGGCACTACCCCTGTACTTTACCAGGCACTTCCTCTGTACTTTATCAGGCATTCACCGTGTAGTTGACCAGGCATTCCCCCTGTACTTTACCAGACATTCCCCCTGTACTTTACCATGCACTCCCCCTGTACTTTACCAGGCACTCCCCCTGTACTTTAACAGGCATTCCCCCTGTACTTTAACATGCAATCCTCCTGTATTTTACCAGGCATTCCCCCTGTACTTTACCAGGCACTCCTTCTGTACTTTACCAGGCATTATCCCTGTACTTTACCACGCATTCCCGCTGTACTTTACCAGGCACTCCACCTGTACCTAACCAGACATTCCCCGTGTACTTTACCAGGCACTACCCCTGTACTTTAGCAGCCACTCCCACTGTACTTTAACAAGCATTCCCCCTGTACTTTAACGACACTTCCCCCTGTATTTTAACAGGCATTCACCCTGTACTTTACCAGACACTCACACTGTACTTTACCAAGGACTCCCCCTGTACTTTATCAGGCATTCCCCCTGTACTTTACCAGGCATTCCCCCTGTACATTTCCTGGCACACCCCCTGTACTTTAACAGGCATTCGCCCTGTACTTTACCAGGCATTCCCCGGCACTTTACCAGACACTCCCCCTGTACTTTACCAGGCACTCACCCTGTACTTTACCAGGCATTCCTGTGTACTTTACCAGGTACTCCCCCTGTACTTTACCAGGCACCCACCCTGTACTTTACCAGGCATTTCCCCCTGTACTTTACCAGGCACTCACCCTGTACTTTACCAGGCATTCCCCCTGTGCTTTACCAGACACTCCACCTGTACTTTAGCAGGCACTCCCCCTGTACTTTAACAGGCACTCCCCCTGTACTTTACCAGGCACTCACCCTGTGCTTTACCAGACACTCCACCTGTACTTTAGCAGGCACTCCCCATGTACTTTAGCAGGCACTCCCCCTGTATTTTACCAGGACTTCCCCCTGTACTTTACCACGCATTCCCCCTGTACCTTTCCAGGCATTCCCACTGTACTTTACCAGGAATTCCCCCTGTACTTTACCAGGCATTCCCCCTGTACTTTTCCAGGCATTCCCACTGTACTTTACCAGGCATTCCCCCTGTACTTTACCAGACGCTCCCCCTGTACTTTACCAGACGCTCCCCCTGTAATTTAACAGGCTTTCCCCCTGTACTTTAACATGCAATCCGCCTGTATTTTACCAGGCATTCACCCTGTACTTTACCAGGCACTCCCTCTGTACTTTACCAGGCATTATCCCTGTACTTTACCACGCATTCCCGCTGTACTTTACCAGGCACTCCCCCTGTACCTAACCAGACATTCCCCATGTACTTTACCAGGCACTACCCCTGTACTTTACCAGGCACTTCCTCTGTACTTTACCAGGCAATCACCCTGTAGTTTACCAGGCTTTCCCTCTGTAGTTTACCATGCACCCGCCCTGTACTTTTCCAGGCGTTCCCCATGTACTTTACCAGGCACTCCCCCTGTACTTTAGCAGGCACTCCCCCTGTACTTTTACAAGCATTCCCCCTGTACTTTAACAGGCACTTCCCCCTGTATTTTAACAGGCATTCACTCTGTACTTTACCAGTCACTCCCCCTGTAATTTACCAGGGACTCCCCCTGTACTTTATCAGGCATTCCCCCTGTACTTTAACATGAATCCCCCCTGTACATTACCAGGCACCCGCCCTGTACTTTTCCAGGCGTTCCCCGTGTACTTTACCAGGCACTCCCCCTGTACTTTAGCAGGCACTCCCCCTGTACTTTTCCAAGCATTCCCCCTGTACTTTAACAGGCACTTCCCCCTGTATTTTAACAGGCATTCACCCTGTACTTTACCAGTCACTCCCCCTGTAATTTACCAGGGACTCCCCATGTACTTTAACAGGCATTCCCCCTGTACTTTACCAGGCATTCACCCTGTAGTTTACCATGCATTCCCCCTGTACTTTACCAGTCACTCCCCCTGTACCTTACCAGACACTCCCCCTGTACTTTACCAGGCTTTCCCCCTGAACGTTACCAGGCACTCCGCCTGTACTTTACCAGGCACTCACCCTGTGCTTTACCAGACACTCCACCTGTACTTTAGCAGGCACATCCCATGTACGTTAGCAGGCACTCCCCCTGTATTTTACCAGGAATTCCCCCTGTACTTTACCAGGCATTCCCCCTGTACTTTTCCAGGCATTCCCACTGTACTTTACCAGGCATTCCCCCTGTACTTTACCTGGCATTCCCCCTGTACTTTACCGGGCACTCCCCCTGTACTTTACCAGGCACTCCCCATGTACTTTAACAGGCACTTCCCATGTACTTTAGCAGGCACTCCCCCTGTATTTTACCAGGAATTCCCACTGTACTTTACCTGGCACTCCCCATGTACTTTAACAGGCACTCCCCCTGTACTTTACCAGGCATTCCCCCTGTACTTTACCAGGCACTCCCCATGTACTTTAACAGGCACTCCCCCTGTACTTTACCAGGCACTCCCCATGTACTTTAACAGACATTCCCCCTGTACTTTACCAGGCAATCCTCCTGTACTTTACCAGGCATTCCCCCTGTACTTTACCAGGCGCTCCCCCTGTACTTTAGCAGGCACTCCCACTGTACTTTAACAAGCATTCGACCTGTACTTTAACAGACACTTCCCCCTGTATTTTAACAGGCATTCACCCTGTACTTTACCAGACACTCACCCTGTACTTTACCAGGGATTCCCCCTGTACTTTATCAGGCATTCCCCCTGTACTTTACCAGGCACTGCCCCTGTACTTTACCAGGCATTCCCCCTGTACATTACCTGGCACACCCCCTGTACTTTAACAGGCATTCGCCCTGTGCTTTACCAGGCACTCCCCCGGCACTTTACCAGGCACTCCCCCTGTACTTTACCAGGCACTCACCCTGTACTTTACCAGGCATTCCTCCGTACGTTACCAGGCACTCCCCCTGTACTTTACCAGGCACTCACCCTGTACTTTACCAGGCATTTCCCCCTGTACTTTACCAGGCACTCACCCTGTACTTTACCAGGCATTCCCCCTGTGCTTTACCAGACACTCCACCTGTACTTTAGCAGGCACTCCCCCTGTACTTTAACAGGCACTCCCCCTGTACTTTACCAGGCACTCACCCTGTGCTTTACCAGACACTCCACCTGTACTTTAGCAGGCACTCCCCCTGTATTTTACCAGGAATTCCCGCTGTACTTTACCAGGCATTCCCCCTGTACTTTTCCAGGCAATCCCACTGTACTTTACCTGGAATTCCCCCTGTACTTTACCGGGCACTCCCCCTGTACTTTACCAGGTGCTCCCCCTGTACTTTAACATGCAATCCCCCTGTAGTTTACCAGGCATTCACCCTGTACTTTACCAGGCACTCCCTCTGTACTTTACCAGGCATTATCCCTGTACCTTACCACGCATTCCCGCTGTACTTTGCCAGGCACTCCCCCTGTACCTAACCAGACATTCCCCATGTACTTTACCAGGCATTACCCCTGTACTTTACCAGGCACTTCCTCTGTACTTTATCAGGCATTCACCCTGTATTTTACCAGGCTTTCCCTCTGTAGTTTACCAGGCACCCGCCCTGTACTTTTCCAGGCGTTCCCCATGTACTTTACCAGGCACTTCCCTGAACTTTTCCAGGCATTCCCCCAGTACTTTACCAGGCACTCCCCCTGTACTTTAGCAGGCACTCCCCCTGTACTTTTACAAGCATTCCCCCTGTACTTTAACAGGCACTTCCCCCTGTATTTTAACAGGCATTCAACCTGTACTTTACCAGTCACTCCCCCTGTAATTTAAAAGGGACTCCCCCTGTACTTTATCAGGCATTCCCCCTGTACTTTAACATGAAATCCCCCTGTACATTACCAGGCCCTCACCCTGTACTTTACCAGGCATTCCCCCTGTACTTTACCAGGAAATCCCCTGTACTTTACCAGGCATTCCCCCTATACTTTACCAGGCACTCACCCTATACTTTACCGGGCACTCCCCATGTACTTTAACAGGCATTCCCCCTGTACTTTACCAGGCATTCCCCCTGTACTTTACCAGGCGCTCCCCCTGTAATTTAACAGGCATTCCCCCTGTACTTTAACATGCAATCCCCCTGTATTTTACCAGGCATTATCCCTGTACTTTACCAGGCACTCCCTCTGTACTTTACCAGGCATTATCCCTGTACTTTACCACGCATTCCCGCTGTACTTTACCAGGCACTCCCCCTGTACCTAACCAGACATTCCCCATGTACTTTACCAGGCACTACCCCTGTACTTTACCAGGCACTTCCTCTGTACTTTATCAGGCATTCACCCTGTACTTTTACAAGCATTCCCCCTGTATTTTAACAGGCACTTCCCCCAGTATTTTAACAGGCATTCACCCTGTACTTTACCAGACACTCCCCCTGTACTTTACCAGGGAATCCCCCTGTACTTTATCAGGCATTCCCCCTGTACTTTAACATGAAATCACCCTGTACATTACCAGGCACTCACCCTGTACTTTTCCAGGAACTCCCCCTGTACTTTACCAGGCATTCACCCTGTACTTTTCCAGGCATTCCCCCTGTACTTTACCAGTAACTCCCCTGTACTTTACCAGGCATTCACCCTATACTTTACCAGGCACTCCACCTGTACTTTACCAGGCACTCCCCATGTACTTTAACAGGCATTCCCCCTGTACTTTACCAGGCATTCCCCCTGTACTTTACCAGGCGCTCACCCTGTAATTTAACAGGCATTCCCCCTGTACTTTAACATGCAATCCCCCTGTATTTTTCCAGGCATTCACCCTGTACTTTACCAGGCACTCCCTCTGTACTTTACCAGGCATTATCCCTGTACTTTAACACGCATTCCCGCTGTACTTTACCAGGCACTACCCCTGTACTTTACCAGGCACTTCCTCTGTACTTTATTAGGCATTCACCCTGTAGTTTACCAGGCTTTCCCTCTGTACTTTACCAGGCACACCCCTGTACTTTAACAGGCATTCCCCCTGTACTTTAACAGACATTCCCCCTGTACTTTACCAGGCAATCCCCCTATACTTTACCATGCACTCCCCCTGTACTTTACCAGGCACTCCCCCTGTACTTTAACAGGCATTCCCCCTGTACTTTAACATGCAATTCCCCTGTATTTTACCAGGCATTCCCCCTGTACTTTACCAGGCACTCCCTCTGTACTTTACCAGGCATTATCCCTGTACTTTACCACGCATTCCCGCTGTACTTTACCAGGCACTCCCCCTGTATCTAACCAGACATTCCCCGTGTACTTTACCAGGCAATACCCCTGTACTTTAGCAGGCACTCCCACTGTACTTTAACAAACATCCCCCCTGTACTTTAACAGACACTTCCCCCTGTATTTTAACAGGCATTCACCCTGTAATTTACCAGACACTCACCCTGTACTTTACCAGGGACTCCCCCTGGACTTTACCAGGCACTGCCCCTGTACTTTACCAGGCATTCCCCCTGTACATTACCTGGCACACCCCCTGTACTTTAACAGGCATTCGCCCTGTACTTTACCAGGCACTCCCCCGGCACTTTACCAGGCACTCCCCCTGTACTTTACCAGGCACTCACCCTGTACTTTACCAGGCATTTCCCCCTGTACTTTACCAGGCATTTCCCCCTGTACTTTACCAGGCATTCCCCCTGTGCTTTACCAGACACTCCACCTGTACTTTAGCAGGCACTCCCCCTGTACTTTACCAGGCACTCCCCCTGTACTTTACCAGGCACTCACCCTGTGCTTTACCAGACACTCCACCTGTACTTTAGCAGGCACTCCCCATGTACTTTAGCAGGCACTCCCCCTGTATTTTACCAGGAATTCCCCCTATACTTTACCAGGCGCTCCCCCTGTACTTTTCCAGGCATTCCCCCTGTACTTTACCAGGCACTCGCCCTGTATTTTACCAGGCATTCCCACTGTACTTTACCTGGCATTCCCCCTGTACTTTACCGGGCACTCCCCCTGTACTTTACCAGGCACTCCCCATGTACTTTAACAGGCATTCCCCCTGTACTTTACCAGGCAATCCTCCTGTACTTTACCAGGCATTCCCCCTGTACTTTACCAGACGCTCCCCCTGTAATTTAACAGGCTTTCCCCCTGTACTTTAACATGCAATCCCCCTGTATTTTACCAGGCATTCACCCTGTACTTTACCAGGCACTCCCTCTGTACTTTACCAGGCATTATCCCTGTACTTTACTACGCATTCCCGCTGTACTTTACCAGGCACTCCCCCTGTACCTAACCAGACATTCCCCATGTACTTTACCAGGCACTACCCCTGTACTTTACCAGGCACTTCCTCTGTACTTTATCAGGCATTCACCCTGTATTTTACCAGGCTTTCCCTCTGTAGTTTACCAGGCACCTGCCGTGTACTTTTCCAGGCGTTCCCCATGTACTTTACCAGGCACTTCCCTGAACCTTTCCAGGCATTCCCCCAGTACTTTGCCAGGCACGCCCCCTGTACTTTAGCAGGCACTCCACCTGTACTTTTCCAAGCATTCCCCCTGTATTTTAACAGGCACTTCCCCCTGTATTTTAACAGGCATTCACCCTGTACTTTACCAGACACTCCCCCTGTACTTTACCAGGGACTCCCCCTGTACTTTTCCAGGAACTCCCCCTGTACTTTAACAGGCATTCACCCTGTAGTTTACCAGGCATTCCCCCTGTACATTACCGGGCACTCCCCCTGTACTTTACCAGGCACTCCCCATGTACTTTAACAGGCATTCCCCCTGTACCTTACCAGGCAATCCTCCTGTACTTTACCAGGCATTCCCCCTGTACTTTACCAGGCGCTGCCCCTGTAATTTAACAGGCATTCCCCCTGTACTTTAACATGCAATCCCCCTGTATTTTACCAGGCATTCACCCTGTACTTTAACAGGCACTCCCTCTGTACTTTACCAGGCATTATCCCTGTACTTTATCACGCATTCCCGCTGTACTTTACCAGGCACTCCCCCTGTACCTAACCAGACATTCCCCCTGTACTTTACCGGGCACTCCCCCTGTACTTTACCAGGCACTCCCCATGTACTTTAACAGGCATTCCCCCTGTACCTTACCAGGCAATCCTCCTGTACTTTACCAGGCATTATCCCTGTACTTTACCAGGCACTTCCTCTGTACTTTATCAAGCATTCACCCTGTAGTTTACCAGGCTTTCCCTCTGTACTTTACCAGGCACTCCCCTGTACTTTACCAGGCAATCACCCTGTAGTTTACCAGGCTTTCCCTCTGTAGTTTACCATGCACCCGCCCTGTACTTTTCCAGGCGTTCCCCATGTACTTTACCAGGCACTCCCCCTGTACTTTAGCAGGCACTCCCCCTGTACTTTTACAAGCATTCCCCCTGTACTTTAACAGGCACTTCCCCCTGTATTTTAACAGGCATTCACTCTGTACTTTACCAGTCACTCCCCCTGTAATTTACCAGGGACTCCCCCTGTACTTTATCAGGCATTCCCCCTGTACTTTAACATGAATCCCCCCTGTACATTACCAGGCACCCGCCCTGTACTTTTCCAGGCGTTCCCCGTGTACTTTACCAGGCACTCCCCCTGTACTTTAGCAGGCACTCCCCCTGTACTTTTCCAAGCATTCCCCCTGTACTTTAACAGACACTTCCCCCTGTATTTTAACAGGCATTCACCCTGTACTTTACCAGTCACTCCCCCTGTAATTTACCAGGGACTCCCCATGTACTTTAACAGGCATTCCCCCTGTACTTTACCAGGCATTCACCCTGTAGTTTACCATGCATTCCCCCTGTACTTTACCAGTCACTCCCCCTGTACCTTACCAGACACTCCCCCTGTACTTTACCAGGCTTTCCCCCTGAACGTTACCAGGCACTCCGCCTGTACTTTACCAGGCACTCACCCTGTACTTTACCAGACACTCCACCTGTACTTTAGCAGGCACATCCCATGTACGTTAGCAGGCACTCCCCCTGTATTTTACCAGGAATTCCCCCTGTACTTTACCAGGCATTCCCCCTGTACTTTTCCAGGCATTCCCACTGTACTTTACCAGGCATTCCCCCTGTACTTTACCTGGCATTCCCCCTGTACTTTACCGGGCACTCCCCCTGTACTTTACCAGGCACTCCCCATGTACTTTAACAGGCACTTCCCATGTACTTTAGCAGGCACTCCCCCTGTATTTTACCAGGAATTCCCACTGTACTTTACCTGGCACTCCCCATGTACTTTAACAGGCACTCCCCCTGTACTTTACCAGGCATTCCCCCTGTACTTTACCAGGCACTCCCCATGTACTTTAACAGGCACTCCCCCTGTACTTTACCAGGCACTCCCCATGTACTTTAACAGACATTCCCCCTGTACTTTACCAGGCAATCCTCCTGTACTTTACCAGGCATTCCCCCTGTACTTTACCAGGCGCTCCCCCTGTACTTTAGCAGGCACTCCCACTGTACTTTAACAAGCATTCGACCTGTACTTTAACAGACACTTCCCCCTGTATTTTAACAGGCATTCACCCTGTACTTTACCAGACACTCACCCTGTACTTTACCAGGGATTCCCCCTGTACTTTATCAGGCATTCCCCCTGTACTTTACCAGGCACTGCCCCTGTACTTTACCAGGCATTCCCCCTGTACATTACCTGGCACACCCCCTGTACTTTAACAGGCATTCGCCCTGTACTTTACCAGGCACTCCCCCGGCACTTTACCAGGCACTCCCCCTGTACTTTACCAGGCACTCACCCTGTACTTTACCAGGCATTCCTCCGTACGTTACCAGGCACTCCCCCTGTACTTTACCAGGCACTCACCCTGTACTTTACCAGGCATTTCCCCCTGTACTTTACCAGGCACTCACCCTGTACTTTACCAGGCATTCCCCCTGTGCTTTACCAGACACTCCACCTGTACTTTAGCAGGCACTCCCCCTGTACTTTAACAGGCACTCCCCCTGTACTTTACCAGGCACTCACCCTGTGCTTTACCAGACACTCCACCTGTACTTTAGCAGGCACTCCCCCTGTATTTTACCAGGAATTCCCGCTGTACTTTACCAGGCATTCCCCCTGTACTTTTCCAGGCAATCCCACTGTACTTTACCTGGAATTCCCCCTGTACTTTACCGGGCACTCCCCCTGTACTTTACCAGGTGCTCCCCCTGTACTTTAACATGCAATCCCCCTGTAGTTTACCAGGCATTCACCCTGTACTTTACCAGGCACTCCCTCTGTACTTTACCAGGCATTATCCCTGTACCTTACCACGCATTCCCGCTGTACTTTGCCAGGCACTCCCCCTGTACCTAACCAGACATTCCCCATGTACTTTACCAGGCATTACCCCTGTACTTTACCAGGCACTTCCTCTGTACTTTATCAGGCATTCACCCTGTATTTTACCAGGCTTTCCCTCTGTAGTTTACCAGGCACCCGCCCTGTACTTTTCCAGGCGTTCCCCATGTACTTTACCAGGCACTTCCCTGAACTTTTCCAGGCATTCCCCCAGTACTTTACCAGGCACTCCCCCTGTACTTTAGCAGGCACTCCCCCTGTACTTTTACAAGCATTCCCCCTGTACTTTAACAGGCACTTCCCCCTGTATTTTAACAGGCATTCAACCTGTACTTTACCAGTCACTCCCCCTGTAATTTAAAAGGGACTCCCCCTGTACTTTATCAGGCATTCCCCCTGTACTTTAACATGAAATCCCCCTGTACATTACCAGGCCCTCACCCTGTACTTTACCAGGCATTCCCCCTGTACTTTACCAGGAAATCCCCTGTACTTTACCAGGCATTCCCCCTATACTTTACCAGGCACTCACCCTATACTTTACCGGGCACTCCCCATGTACTTTAACAGGCATTCCCCCTGTACTTTACCAGGCATTCCCCCTGTACTTTACCAGGCGCTCCCCCTGTAATTTAACAGGCATTCCCCCTGTACTTTAACATGCAATCCCCCTGTATTTTACCAGGCATTATCCCTGTACTTTACCAGGCACTCCCTCTGTACTTTACCAGGCATTATCCCTGTACTTTACCACGCATTCCCGCTGTACTTTACCAGGCACTCCCCCTGTACCTAACCAGACATTCCCCATGTACTTTACCAGGCACTACCCCTGTACTTTACCAGGCACTTCCTCTGTACTTTATCAGGCATTCACCCTGTACTTTTACAAGCATTCCCCCTGTATTTTAACAGGCACTTCCCCCAGTATTTTAACAGGCATTCACCCTGTACTTTACCAGACACTCCCCCTGTACTTTACCAGGGAATCCCCCTGTACTTTATCAGGCATTCCCCCTGTACTTTAACATGAAATCACCCTGTACATTACCAGGCACTCACCCTGTACTTTTCCAGGAACTCCCCCTGTACTTTACCAGGCATTCACCCTGTACTTTTCCAGGCATTCCCCCTGTACTTTACCAGTAACTCCCCTGTACTTTACCAGGCATTCACCCTATACTTTACCAGGCACTCCACCTGTACTTTACCAGGCACTCCCCATGTACTTTAACAGGCATTCCCCCTGTACTTTACCAGGCATTCCCCCTGTACTTTACCAGGCGCTCACCCTGTAATTTAACAGGCATTCCCCCTGTACTTTAACATGCAATCCCCCTGTATTTTTCCAGGCATTCACCCTGTACTTTACCAGGCACTCCCTCTGTACTTTACCAGGCATTATCCCTGTACTTTAACACGCATTCCCGCTGTACTTTACCAGGCACTACCCCTGTACTTTACCAGGCACTTCCTCTGTACTTTATTAGGCATTCACCCTGTAGTTTACCAGGCTTTCCCTCTGTACTTTACCAGGCACACCCCTGTACTTTAACAGGCATTCCCCCTGTACTTTAACAGACATTCCCCCTGTACTTTACCAGGCAATCCCCCTATACTTTACCATGCACTCCCCCTGTACTTTACCAGGCACTCCCCCTGTACTTTAACAGGCATTCCCCCTGTACTTTAACATGCAATTCCCCTGTATTTTACCAGGCATTCCCCCTGTACTTTACCAGGCACTCCCTCTGTACTTTACCAGGCATTATCCCTGTACTTTACCACGCATTCCCGCTGTACTTTACCAGGCACTCCCCCTGTATCTAACCAGACATTCCCCGTGTACTTTACCAGGCAATACCCCTGTACTTTAGCAGGCACTCCCACTGTACTTTAACAAACATCCCCCCTGTACTTTAACAGACACTTCCCCCTGTATTTTAACAGGCATTCACCCTGTAATTTACCAGACACTCACCCTGTACTTTACCAGGGACTCCCCCTGGACTTTACCAGGCACTGCCCCTGTACTTTACCAGGCATTCCCCCTGTACATTACCTGGCACACCCCCTGTACTTTAACAGGCATTCGCCCTGTACTTTACCAGGCACTGCCCCTGTACTTTACCAGGCATTCCCCCTGTACATTACCTGGCACACCCCCTGTACTTTAACAGGCATTCACCCTGTAATTTACCAGACACTCACCCTGTACTTTACCAGACACTCCCCCGGCACTTTACCAGGCACTCCCCCTGTACTTTACCAGGCACTCACCCTGTACTTTACCAGGCATTTCCCCCTGTACTTTACCAGGCATTTCCCCCTGTACTTTACCAGGCATTCCCCCTGTGCTTTACCAGACACTCCACCTGTACTTTAGCAGGCACTCCCCCTGTACTTTACCAGGCACTCCCCCTGTACTTTACCAGGCACTCACCCTGTGCTTTACCAGACACTCCACCTGTACTTTAGCAGGCACTCCCCATGTACTTTAGCAGGCACTCCCCCTGTATTTTACCAGGAATTCCCCCTATACTTTACCAGGCGCTCCCCCTGTACTTTTCCAGGCATTCCCCCTGTACTTTACCAGGCACTCGCCCTGTATTTTACCAGGCATTCCCACTGTACTTTACCTGGCATTCCCCCTGTACTTTACCGGGCACTCCCCCTGTACTTTACCAGGCACTCCCCATGTACTTTAACAGGCATTCCCCCTGTACTTTACCAGGCAATCCTCCTGTACTTTACCAGGCATTCCCCCTGTACTTTACCAGACGCTCCCCCTGTAATTTAACAGGCTTTCCCCCTGTACTTTAACATGCAATCCCCCTGTATTTTACCAGGCATTCACCCTGTACTTTACCAGGCACTCCCTCTGTACTTTACCAGGCATTATCCCTGTACTTTACTACGCATTCCCGCTGTACTTTACCAGGCACTCCCCCTGTACCTAACCAGACATTCCCCATGTACTTTACCAGGCACTACCCCTGTACTTTACCAGGCACTTCCTCTGTACTTTATCAGGCATTCACCCTGTATTTTACCAGGCTTTCCCTCTGTAGTTTACCAGGCACCTGCCGTGTACTTTTCCAGGCGTTCCCCATGTACTTTACCAGGCACTTCCCTGAACCTTTCCAGGCATTCCCCCAGTACTTTGCCAGGCACGCCCCCTGTACTTTAGCAGGCACTCCACCTGTACTTTTCCAAGCATTCCCCCTGTATTTTAACAGGCACTTCCCCCTGTATTTTAACAGGCATTCACCCTGTACTTTACCAGACACTCCCCCTGTACTTTACCAGGGACTCCCCCTGTACTTTTCCAGGAACTCCCCCTGTACTTTAACAGGCATTCACCCTGTAGTTTACCAGGCATTCCCCCTGTACATTACCGGGCACTCCCCCTGTACTTTACCAGGCACTCCCCATGTACTTTAACAGGCATTCCCCCTGTACCTTACCAGGCAATCCTCCTGTACTTTACCAGGCATTCCCCCTGTACTTTACCAGGCGCTGCCCCTGTAATTTAACAGGCATTCCCCCTGTACTTTAACATGCAATCCCCCTGTATTTTACCAGGCATTCACCCTGTACTTTAACAGGCACTCCCTCTGTACTTTACCAGGCATTATCCCTGTACTTTACCACGCATTCCCGCTGTACTTTACCAGGCACTCCCCCTGTACCTAACCAGACATTCCCCCTGTACTTTACCGGGCACTCCCCCTGTACTTTACCAGGCACTCCCCATGTACTTTAACAGGCATTCCCCCTGTACCTTACCAGGCAATCCTCCTGTACTTTACCAGGCATTATCCCTGTACTTTACCAGGCACTTCCTCTGTACTTTATCAAGCATTCACCCTGTAGTTTACCAGGCTTTCCCTCTGTACTTTACCAGGCACTCCCCTGTACTTTACCAGGCATTCCCCCTGTACTTTACCAGACATTCCCCCTGTACTTTACCAGGCAATCCCCCTATACTTTACCATGCACTCCCCCTGTACTTTACCAGGCACTCCCCCTGTACTTTAACAGGCATTCCCCCTGTACTTTAACATGCAATCCCCCTGTACTTTACCAGGCATTCCCCCTGTACTTTACCAGGCACTCCCTCTGTACTTTACCAGGCATTATCCCTGTACTTTACCACGCATTCCCGCTGTACTTTACCAGGCACTCCCCCTGTACCTAACCAGACATTCCCCGTGTACTTTACCAGGCACTACCCCTGTACTTTAGCAGGCACTCCCACTGTACTTTAACAAGCATTCCCCCTGTACTTTAACAGACACTTCCCCCTGTATTTTAACAGGCATTCACCCTGTACTTTACCAGATACTCACCCTGTACTTTACCAGGCATTCCCCCTGTACTTTACCAGGCACTGCCCCTGTACTTTACCAGGCATTCCCCCTGTACATTACCTGGCACACCCGCTGTACTTTAACAGGCATTCGCCCTGTACTTTATCAGGCACTGCCCCGGCACTTTACCAGGCATTCCTCCGTACTTTACCAGGCACTCCCCCAGTACTTTACCAGGCACTCACCCTGTACTTTACCAGGCACTCACCCTGTACTTTACCAGGCATTCCCCCTGTACCTTAGCAGGCACTCACCCTGTACTTTACCAGGCACTCCCCCTTTAATTTACCAGACACTTCACCTGTACTTTACCAGGCACTCCCCCAGTACTTTACCAGACACTCCCCCTGTACTTTACCAGGCACTCACCCTGTACTTTACCAGGCACTCACCCTGTACTTTACCAGGCATTCCCCCTGTACCTTAGCAGGCACTCACCCTGTACTTTACCAGGCATTCCTCCGTACTTTACCAGGCACTCCCCCTGTACTTTACCAGGCACTCCCCCTTTAATTTACCAGACACTTCACCTGTACTTTAGCAGGCACTCCCCCTGTACTTTACCAGGCATTTCCCCCTATACTTTACCAGGCACTCACCCTGTACTTTACCAGGCATTCCCCCTGTGCTTTACCAGACACTCCACCTGTACTTTAGCAGGCACTCCCCCTGTACTTTAACTGGCACTCCCCCTGTACTTTACCAGGCACTCACCCTGTGCTTTAACAGACACTCCACCTGTACTTTAGCAGGCACTCCCCCTGTACCTTATCAGGCACTCCCCCTGTATTTTACCAGGAATTCCCCCTGTACTTTACCAGGCATTCCCCCTGTACTTTTCCAGGCATTCCCACTGTACTTTACCGGGCACTCCCCCTGTACTTTACCAGGCACTCCCCATGTACTTTAACAGGCATTTCCCCTGTACTTTACCAGGCAATCCTCCTGTACTTTAACAGGCATTCCCCCTGTACTTTAACATGCAATCCCCCTGTATTTTACCAGGCATTATCCCTGTACTTTACCACGCATTCCCGCTGTACTTTACCAGGCACTCCCCCTGTACCTAACCAGACATTCCCAATGTACTTTACCAGGCACTACCCCTGTACTTTACCAGGCACTTCCTCTGTACTTTATCAGGCATTCACCCTGTAGTTTACCAGGCTTTCCCTCTGTAGTTTACCAGGCATCCGCCCTGTACTTTTCCAGGCGTTCCCCATGTACTTTACCAGGCACTTCCCTGAACCTTTCCAGGCATTCCTCCTGTACTTTACCAGGCATTCACCCTGTAGTTTACCAGGCATTCCCCCTGTACTTTACCAGGAACTCCCCTGTCCTTTACCAGGCATTCACCCTATACTTTACCGGGCACTCCCCCTGTACTTTACCAGGCACTCCCCAAGTACTTTACCAGGCATTCCCCCTGTACTTTACCAGGCACTCCCCCTGTACTTTACCAGGCACTCCCCATGTACTTTAACAGGCATTCCCCCTGTACCTTACCAGGCAATCCTCCTGTACTTTACCAGGCATTCCCCCTGTACTTTACCAGGTGCTCCCCCTGTACTTTACCAGGCATTCCCCCTGTACTTTAACATGCAATCCCCCTGTATTTTACCAGGCATTCACCCTGTACTTTACCAGGCATTATCCCTGTACTTTTCCACGCATTCCCGCTATACTTTACCAGGAACTCCCCATGTACTTTACCAGGCACTCCCCCTGTATTTTACAGGCATTTCCCACCTGTACTTTACCAGGAACTCCCCTGTCCTTTACCAGGCATTCACCCTATACTTTACCGGGCACTCCCCCTGTACTTTACCAGGCACTCCCCAAGTACTTTACCAGGCATTCCCCCTGTACTTTACCAGGAACCCCCCTGTCCTTTACCAGGCATTCACCCTATACTTTACCGGGCACTCCCCCTGTACTTTACCAGGCACTCCCCAAGTACTTTACCAGGCATTCCCCCTGTACTTTACCAGGCGCTCCCCCTGTAATTTAACAGGCATTCCCCCTGTACTTTAACATGCAATCCCCCTGTATTTTACCAGGCATTCACCCTGTACTTTAACAGGCACTCCCTCTGTACTTTACCAGGCATTATCCCTGTACTTTACCACGCATTCCCGCTGTACTTTACCAGGCACTCCCCCTGTACCTAACCAGACATTCCCCCTGTACTTTACCGGGCACTCCCCCTGTACTTTACCAGGCACTCCCCATGTACTTTAACAGGCATTCCCCCTGTACCTTACCAGGCAATCCTCCTGTACTTTACCAGGCATTATCCCTGTACTTTACCAGGCACTTCCTCTGTACTTTATCAAGCATTCACCCTGTAGTTTACCAGGCTTTCCCTCTGTACTTTACCAGGCACTCCCCTGTACTTTACCAGGCATTCCCCCTGTACTTTACCAGACATTCCCCCTGTACTTTACCAGGCAATCCCCCTATACTTTACCATGCACTCCCCCTGTACTTTACCAGGCACTCCCCCTGTACTTTAACAGGCATTCCCCCTGTACTTTAACATGCAATCCCCCTGTACTTTACCAGGCATTCCCCCTGTACTTTACCAGGCACTCCCTCTGTACTTTACCAGGCATTATCCCTGTACTTTACCACGCATTCCCGCTGTACTTTACCAGGCACTCCCCCTGTACCTAACCAGACATTCCCCGTGTACTTTACCAGGCACTACCCCTGTACTTTAGCAGGCACTCCCACTGTACTTTAACAAGCATTCCCCCTGTACTTTAACAGACACTTCCCCCTGTATTTTAACAGGCATTCACCCTGTACTTTACCAGATACTCACCCTGTACTTTACCAGGCATTCCCCCTGTACTTTACCAGGCACTGCCCCTGTACTTTACCAGGCATTCCCCCTGTACATTACCTGGCACACCCGCTGTACTTTAACAGGCATTCGCCCTGTACTTTATCAGGCACTGCCCCGGCACTTTACCAGGCATTCCTCCGTACTTTACCAGGCACTCCCCCAGTACTTTACCAGGCACTCACCCTGTACTTTACCAGGCATTCCCCCTGTACCTTAGCAGGCACTCACCCTGTACTTTACCAGGCACTCCCCCTTTAATTTACCAGACACTTCACCTGTACTTTACCAGGCACTCACCCTGTACTTTACCAGACACTGCCCCTGTACTTTACCAGGCACTCACCCTGTACTTTACCAGGCATTCCTCCGTACTTTACCAGGCACTCCCCCAGTACTTTACCAGGCACTCACCCTGTACTTTACCAGGCATTCCCCCTGTACCTTAGCAGGCACTCACCCTGTACTTTACCAGGCACTCCCCCTTTAATTTACCAGACACTTCACCTGTACTTTAGCAGGCACTCCCCCTGTACTTTACCAGGCATTTCCCCCTATACTTTACCAGGCACTCACCCTGTACTTTACCAGGCATTCCCCCTGTGCTTTACCAGACACTCCACCTGTACTTTAGCAGGCACTCCCCCTGTACTTTAACTGGCACTCCCCCTGTACTTTACCAGGCACTCACCCTGTGCTTTAACAGACACTCCACCTGTACTTTAGCAGGCACTCCCCCTGTACCTTATCAGGCACTCCCCCTGTATTTTACCAGGAATTCCCCCTGTACTTTACCAGGCATTCCCCCTGTACTTTTCCAGGCATTCCCACTGTACTTTACCGGGCACTCCCCCTGTACTTTACCAGGCACTCCCCATGTACTTTAACAGGCATTTCCCCTGTACTTTACCAGGCAATCCTCCTGTACTTTAACAGGCATTCCCCCTGTACTTTAACATGCAATCCCCCTGTATTTTACCAGGCATTATCCCTGTACTTTACCACACATTCCCGCTGTACTTTACCAGGCACTCCCCCTGTACCTAACCAGACATTCCCAATGTACTTTACCAGGCACTACCCCTGTACTTTACCAGGCACTTCCTCTGTACTTTATCAGGCATTCACCCTGTAGTTTACCAGGCTTTCCCTCTGTAGTTTACCAGGCATCCGCCCTGTACTTTTCCAGGCGTTCCCCATGTACTTTACCAGGCACTTCCCTGAACCTTTCCAGGCATTCCTCCTGTACTTTACCAGGCACTCCCCCTGTACTTTAGCAGGCACTCCCCCTGTACTTTTACAAGCATTCCCCCTGTACTTTAACAGGCATTCCCCCTGTATTTTAACAGGCATTCAACCTGTACTTTACCAGTCACTCCCCCTGTAATTTAAAAGGGACTCCCCCTGTACTTTATCAGGCATTCCCCCTGTACTTTAACATGAAATCCCCCTGTACATTACCAGGCCCTCACCCTGTACTTTACCAGGCATTCCCCCTGTACTTTACCAGGAACTCCCCTGTACTTTACCAGGCATTCCCCCTGTACTTTACCAGGCACTCACCCTATACTTTACCGGGCACTCCCCATGTACTTTAACAGGCATTCCCCCTGTACTTTACCAGGCATTCCCCCTGTACTTTACCAGGCGCTCCCCCTGTAATTTAACAGGCATTCCCCCTGTACTTTAACATGCAATCCCCCTGTATTTTACCAGGCATTATCCCTTTACTTTACCAGGCACTCCCTCTGTACTTTACCAGGCATTATCCCTGTACTTTACCACGCATTCCCGCTGTACTTTACCAGGCACTCCCCCTGTACGTAACCAGACATTCCCCATGTACTTTACCAGGCACTACCCCTGTACTTTACCAGGCACTTCCTCTGTACTTTATCAGGCATTCACCCTGTACTTTTACAAGCATTCCCCCTGTATTTTAACAGGCACTTCCCCCAGTATTTTAACAGGCATTCACCCTGTACTTTACCAGACACTCCCCCTGTACTTTACCAGGGAATCCCCCTGTACTTTATCAGGCATTCCCCCTGTACTTTAACATGAAATCACCCTGTACATTACCAGGCACTCACCCTGTACTTTTCCAGGAACTCCCCCTGTACTTTACCAGGCATTCACCCTGTACTTTTCCAGGCATTCCCCCTGTACTTTACCAGTAACTCCCCTGTACTTTACCAGGCATTCACCCTATACTTTACCAGGCACTCCACCTGTACTTTACCAGGCACTCCCCATGTACTTTAACAGGCATTTCCCCTGTACTTTACCAGGTATTCCCCCTGTACTTTACCAGGCGCTCACCCTGTAATTTAACAGGCATTCCCCCTGTACTTTAACATGCAATCCCCCTGTATTTTTCCAGGCATTCACCCTGTACTTTACCAGGCACTCCCTCTGTACTTTACCAGGCATTATCGCTGTACTTTACCACGCATTCCCGCTGTACTTTACCAGGCACTACCCCTGTACTTTACCAGGCACTTCCTCTGTACTTTATCAGGCATTCACCCTGTAGTTTACCAGGCTTTCCCTCTGTACTTTACCAGGCACACCCCTGTACTTTAACAGGCATTCCCCCTGTACTTTAACAGACATTCCCCCTGTACTTTACCAGGCAATCCCCCTATACTTTACCATGCACTCCCCCTGTACTTTACCAGGCACTCCCCCTGTACTTTAACAGGCATTCCCCCTGTACTTTAACATGCAATTCCCCTGTATTTTACCAGGCATTCCCCCTGTACTTTACCAGGCACTCCCTCTGTACTTTACCAGGCATTATCCCTGTACTTTACCACGCATTCCCGCTGTACTTTACCAGGCACTCCCCCTGTACCTAACCAGACATTCCCAATGTACTTTACCAGGCACTACCCCTGTACTTTACCAGGCACTTCCTCTGTACTTTATCAGGCATTCACCCTGTAGTTTACCAGGCTTTCCCTCTGTAGTTTACCAGGCACCCGCCCTGTACTTTTCCAGGCGTTCCCCATGTACTTTACCAGGCACTTCCCTGAACATTTCCAGGCATTCCTCCAGTACTTTACCAGGCACACCCCCTGTACTTTAGCAGGCACTCCCCCTGTACTTTTACAAGCATTCCCCCTGTATTTTAACAGGCACTTCCCCCTGTATTTTAACAGGCATTCACCCTGTACTTTACCCGTCACTCCCCCTGTACTTTACCAGTCACTCCCCCTGTACTTTACCAGGGACTCTCCCTGTACTTTATCAGGCATTCCCCCTGTACTTTAACATGCCTCCCCCCTGTACATTACCCAGGCACTCACCCTGTACTTTTCCAGGCACTCCCCCTGTACTTTACCAGGCATTCACCCTGCAGTTTACCAGGCATTCCCCCTGTACTTTACCAGGAACTCCCCTGTCCTTTACCAGGCATTCACCCTATACTTTACCGGGCACTCCCCCTGTACTTTACCAGGCACTCCCCAAGTACTTTACCAGGCATTCCCCCTGTACTTTACCAGGCACTCCCCCTGTACTTTACCAGGCACTCCCCATGTACTTTAACAGGCATTCCCCCTGTACCTTACCAGGCAATCCTCCTGTACTTTACCAGGCATTCCCCCTGTACTTTACCAGGTGCTCCCCCTGTACTTTACCAGGCATTCCCCCTGTACTTTAACATGCAATCCCCCTGTATTTTACCAGGCATTCACCCTGTACTTTACCAGGCATTATCCCTGTACTTTTCCACGCATTCCCGCTATACTTTACCAGGCACTCCCCATGTACTTTACCAGGCACTCCCCCTGCACTTTACCAGGCATTCCCCCTGTACTTTACCAGGCACTCCCTCTGTACTTTACCAGGCATTATCCCTGTACTTTACCACGCATTCCCGCTGTACTTTACCAGGCACTACCCCTGTACTTTACCAGGCACTTCCTCTGTACTTTATCAGGCATTCACCCTGTAGTTTACCAGGCTTTCCCTCTGTACTTTACCAGACATTCGCCCTGTACTTTACCAGGCAATCCCCCTATACTTTACCATGCACTCCCCCTGTACTTTAACATGCAATCCCCCTGTATTTTACCAGGCATTCCCCCTGTACTTTACCAGGCACTCCCTCTGTACTTTACCAGGCATTATCCCTGTACTTTACCACGCATTCCCGCTGTACTTTACCAGGCACTCCACCTGTACCTAACCAGACATTCCCCGTGTACCTTACCAGGCACTACCCCTGTACTTTAACAGGCACTCCCACTGTACTTTAACAAGCATTCCCCCTGTACTTTAACAGACACTTCCCCCTGTAATTTAACAGGCATTCACCCTGTACTTTACCAGACACTCACCCTGTACTTTACCAGGGACTCCCCCTGTACTTTACCAGGCACTGCCCCTGTACTTTACCTGGCACACCCGCTGTACTTTAACAGGCATTCGCCCTGTACTTTACCAGGCACTCCCCCGGCACTTTACCAGGCACTCCCCCTGTACTTTACCAGGCACTCACCCTGTACTTTACCAGGCATTCCTCCGTACTTTACCAGGCACTCCCCCTGTACTTTACCAGGCACTCCCCCTGTACCTAACCAGACATTCCCAATGTACTTTACCAGGCACTACCCCTGTACTTTACCAGGCACTTCCTCTGTACTTTATCAGGCATTCACCCTGTAGTTTACCAGGCTTTCCCTCTGTAGTTTACCAGGCACCCGCCCTGTACTTTTCCAGGCGTTCCCCATGTACTTTACCAGGCACTTCCCTGAACATTTCCAGGCATTCCTCCAGTACTTTACCAGGCACGCCCCCTGTACTTTAGCAGGCACTCCCCCTGTACTTTTACAAGCATTCCCCCTGTATTTTAACAGGCACTTCCCCCTGTATTTTAACAGGCATTCACCCTGTACTTTACCAGTCACTCCCCCTGTACTTTACCAGACATTCCCCCTGTACTTTAACATGAATTCCCCCTGTACATTACCAGGCCTTCACCCTGTACGTTTCCAGGCGCTCCCCCTGTACTTTACCAGGCATTCACCCTGTAGTTGACCAGGCATTCCCCCTGTACTTTACCAGGCATTCACCCTGTAGTTTACCAGGCATTCCCCCTGTACTTTACCAGGAACTCCCCTGTACTTTACCAGGCATTCACCCTATACTTTACCGGGCACTCCCCCTGTACTTTACCAGGCACTCCCCAAGTACTTTAACAGGCATTCCCCCTGTACTTTACCAGGCAATCCCCCTGTACTTTACCAGGCATTCCCCCTGTAATTTACCAGGCAATCCCCCTGTCCTTTAACAGGCATCCCCCCTGTACTTTAACATGCAACCCACCTGTATTTTACCAGGCATTCCCCCTGTACTTTACCTGGCATTACCCCTGTACTTTACCGGGCACTCCCCCTGTACTTTACCAGGCAGTCCCCATGTACTTTAACAGGCATTCCCCCTGTACCTTACCAGGCAATCCTCCTGTACTTTACCAGGCATTCCCCCTGTACTTTACCAGGCGCTCCCCCTGTAATTTAACAGGCATTCCCCCTGTACTTTCACATGCAATCCCCCTGTATTTTACCAGGCATTCACCCTGTACTTTACCAGGCACTCCCTCTGTACTTTACCAGGCATTATCCCTGTACTTTACCACGCATTCCCGCTGTACTTTACCAGGCACTCCCCCTGTACCTAACCAGACATTCCCCCTGTACTTTACCGGGCACTCCCCCTGTACTTTACCAGACACTCCCCATGTACTTTAACAGGCATTCCCCCTGTACCTTACCAGGCATTCCCCCTGTACTTTACCAGGCACTCCCTCTGTACTTTACCAGGCATTATCCCTGTACTTTACCACGCATTCCCACTGTACTTTACCAGGCACTACCCCTGTACTTTACCAGGCACTTCCTCTGTACTTTATCAGGCATTCACCGTGTAGTTGACCAGGCATTCCCCCTGTACTTTACCAGGCATTCACCCTGTAGTTTACCAGGCTTTCCCTCTGTACTTTACCAGGAACTCCGCTGTACTTTACCAGGCAATCCCCCTATACTTTACCATGCACTCCCCCTGTACTTTGCCAGGCACTCCCTCTGTACTTTAACATGCAATCCCCCTGTATTTTACCAGGCATTGCCCCTGTACTTATCCAGGCACTCCCTCTGTACTTTACCAGGCATTATCCCTGTACTTTAGCACGCATTCCCGCTGTACTTTACCAGGCACTCCACCTGTACCTAACCAGACATTCCCCGTGTACTTTACCAGGCATTACCCCTGTACTTTAGCAGGCACTCCCACTGTACTTTAACAAGCATTCCCCCTGTACTTTAACAGACACTTCCCCCTGTATTTTAACAGGCATTCACCCTGTACTTTACCAGACACTCACCCTGTACTTTACCAGGGACTCCCCCTGTACTTTATCAGGCATTCCCCCTGTACTTTACCAGGCACTGCCCCTGTACTTTACCAGGCATTCCCCCTGTACATTACCTGGCACACCCGCTGTACTTTAACAGGCATTCGCCCTGTACTTAACCAGGCACTCCCCCGGCACTTTACCAGGCACTCACCCTGTACTTTACCAGGCACTCACCCTGTACTTTACCGGGCATTCCTCCATACTTTACCAGGCACTCCCCCTGTACTTTACCAGGCACTCCACCTGTACTTTACCAAGCACTCCCCCTTTAATTTACCAGACACTCCACCTGTACTTTAGCAGGCACTCCCCCTGTACTTTACAAGACATTTCCCCCTGTACTTTACCAGGCACTCACCCTGTACTTTACCAGGCATTCCCCCTGTGCTTTACCAGACACTCCACCTGTACTTTAGCAGACACTCCACCTGTACTTTACCAGGCACTCCCCCTGTACTTTAGCAGGCATTCCCACTGTACTTTACCAGGCACACCCCCTGTACTTTTCCAGGCACTCCCCCTGTACTTTACAAGACACTCCCACTGTACTTTACCTGGCATTCCCCCTGTACTTTTCCAGGCACTCCCCCTGTACTTTTCCAGGCATTCCCACTGTACTTTACCAGGCACTCCCCCTGTACTTTTCCAGGCACTCCCCCTGTACTTTACAAGACACTCCCACTGTACTTTACCTGGCATTCCCCCTGTACTTTTCCAGGCACTCCCCCTGTACTTTTCCAGGCATTCCCACTGTACTTTACCAGGCACTCCCCCTGTACTTTACCAGGCACTCCCCCTGTACTTTAACAGGCATTCCCCCTGTACTTTACCAGGCAATCCTCCTGTACATTACCTGGCATTCCCCCTGTACTTTACCAGGCACTCCCCCTGTAATTTAACAGGCATTCACCCTATACTTTACCGGGCACTCCCCCTGTACTTTACCAGGCACTCCCCAAGTACTTTAACAGGCATTCCCCCTGTACTTTACCAGGCAATCCCCCTGTACTTTACCAGGCATTCCCCCTGTAATTTATCAGGCAATCCCCCTGTCCTTTAACAGGCATCCCCCCTGTACTTTAACATGCAACCCACCTGTATTTTACCAGGCATTCCCCCTGTACTTTACCTGGCATTACCCCTGTACTTTACCGGGCACTCCCCCTGTACTTTACCAGGCAGTCCCCATGTACTTTAACAGGCATTCCCCCTGTACCTTACCAGGCAATCCTCCTGTACTTTACCAGGCATTCCCCCTGTACTTTACCAGGCGCTCCCCCTGTAATTTAACAGGCATTCCCCCTGTACTTTCACATGCAATCCCCCTGTATTTTACCAGGCATTCACCCTGTACTTTACCAGGCACTCCCTCTGTACTTTACCAGGCATTATCCCTGTACTTTACCACGCATTCCCGCTGTACTTTACCAGGCACTCCCCCTGTACCTAACCAGACATTCCCCCTGTACTTTACCGGGCACTCCCCCTGTACTTTACCAGACACTCCCCATGTACTTTAACAGGCATTCCCCCTGTACCTTACCAGGCATTCCGCCTGTACTTTACCAGGCACTCCCTCTGTACTTTACCAGGCATTATCCCTGTACTTTACCACGCATTCCCACTGTACTTTACCAGGCACTACCCCTGTACTTTACCAGGCACTTCCTCTGTACTTTATCAGGCATTCACCGTGTAGTTGACCAGGCATTCCCCCTGTACTTTACCAGGCATTCACCCTGTAGTTTACCAGGCTTTCCCTCTGTACTTTACCAGGAACTCCGCTGTACTTTACCAGGCAATCCCCCTATACTTTACCATGCACTCCCCCTGTACTTTGCCAGGCACTCCCTCTGTACTTTAACATGCAATCCCCCTGTATTTTACCAGGCATTGCCCCTGTACTTAACCAGGCACTCCCTCTGTACTTTACCAGGCATTATCCCTGTACTTTAGCACGCATTCCCGCTGTACTTTACCAGGCACTCCACCTGTACCTAACCAGACATTCCCCGTGTACTTTACCAGGCATTACCCCTGTACTTTAGCAGGCACTCCCACTGTACTTTAACAAGCATTCCCCCTGTACTTTAACAGACACTTCCCCCTGTATTTTAACAGGCATTCACCCTGTACTTTACCAGGCACTGCCCCTGTACTTTACCAGGCATTCCCCCTGTACCTTACCTGGCACACCCGCTGTACTTTAACAGGCATTCGCCCTGTACTTAACCAGGCACTCCCCCGGCACTTTACCAGGCACTCACCCTGTACTTTACCAGGCACTCCCCCTGTACTTTACCAGGCACTCCACCTGTACTTTACCAAGCACTCCCCCTTTAATTTACCAGACACTCCACCTGTACTTTAGCAGGCACTCCCCCTGTACTTTACAAGACATTTCCCCCTGTACTTTACCAGGCACTCACCCTGTACTTTACCAGGCATTCCCCCTGTGCTTTACCAGACACTCCACCTGTACTTTAGCAGACACTCCACCTGTACTTTACCAGGCACTCCCCCTGTACTTTAGCAGGCATTCCCACAGTACTTTACCAGGCACTCCCCCTGTACTTTTCCAGGCACTCCCCCTGTACTTTACAAGACACTCCCACTGTACTTTACCTGGCATTCCCCCTGTACTTTTCCAGGCACTCCCCCTGTACTTTTCCAGGCATTCCCACTGTACTTTACCAGGCACTCCCCCTGTACTTTTCCAGGCACTCCCCCTGTACTTTACAAGACACTCCCACTGTACTTTACCTGGCATTCCCCCTGTACTTTTCCAGGCACTCCCCCTGTACTTTTCCAGGCATTCCCACTGTACTTTACCAGGCACTCCCACTGTACTTTACCAGGCACTCCCCCTGTACTTTAACAGGCATTCCCCCTGTACTTTACCAGGCAATCCTCCTGTACATTACCTGGCATTCCCCCTGTACTTTACCAGGCACTCCCCCTGTAATTTAACAGGCATTATCCCTGTACTTTACCACGCATTCCCGCTGTACTTTACCAGGCACTCCCCCTGTACCTAACCAGACATTCCCCCTGTACTTTACCAGGCACTTCCTCTGTACTTTATCAGGCATTCACCCTGTAGTTTACCAGGCTTTCCCTCTGTAGTTTACCAGGCACCCGCCCTGTACTTTTCCAGGCGTTCCCCATGTACTTTACCAGGCACTTCCCTGAACTTTTCCAGGCATTCCTCCAGTACTTTACCAGGCACGCCCCCTTTACTTTAGCAGGCACTCCCCCTGTACATTTACAAGCATTCCCCCTGTATTTTAACAGGCACTTCCCCCTGTACTTTATCAGGCATTCCCCCTGTACTTTAACATGAAATCCCCCTGTACATTACCAGGCCCTCACCCTGTACTTTTCCAGGCACTCCCCCTGTACTTTACCAGGCATTCACCCTGTAGTTTACCAGGCATTCCCCCTGTACTTTACCAGGAACTCCCCTGTACTTTACCAGGCATTCACCCTATACTTTACCGTGCATTCCCCCTGTACTTTACCAGGCACTCCCCAAGTACTTTAACAGGCATTCCCCCTGTACTTTACCAGGCAATCCCCCTGTACTTTACCAGGCATTCCCCCTGTAATTTACCAGGCAATCCCCCGTCCTTTAACAGGCATCCCCCCTGTACTTTAACATGCAACCCCCCTGTATTTTACCAGGCATTCCCCCTGTACTTTACCAGGCATTCCCACTGTACTTTACCAGGCATTATCCCTGTACTTTACCAGGCATTCCCACTGTACTTTACCTGGCATTCATCCTGTACTTTACTGGGCACTCCCCCTGTACTTTACCAGGCACTCCCCATGTACTTTAACAGGCATTCCCCCTGTACCTTACCAGGCAATCCTCCTGTACTTTACCAGGCATTCCCCCTGTACTTTACCAGGCGCTCCCCCTGTAATTTAACAGGCATTCCCCCTTTACATTAACATGCAATCCCCTTGTATTTTACCAGGCATTCACCCTGTACTTTAACAAGCAATCCCCCTGTATTTTACCAGGCATTCACCCTGTACTTTACCAGGCACTCCCTCTGTACTTTACCAGGCATTATCCCTGTACTTTACCACGCATTCCCGCTGTACTTTACCAGGCACTCCCCCTGTACCTAACCAGACATTCCCCCTGTACTTTACCGGGCACTACCCCTGTACTTTACCAGGCACTCCCCCTGTACCTAACCAGACATTCCCCCTGTACTTTACCAGGCACTCCCCATGTACTTTAACAGGCATTCCCCCTGTACCTTACAAGGCAATCCTCCTGTACTTTACCAGGCATTATCCCTGTACTTTACCACGCATTCCCGCTGTACTTTACCAGGCACTACCCCTGTACTTTACCAGGCACTCACCCTGTAGTTTACCAGGCTTTCCCTCTGTACTTTACCAGGCACTGCCCTGTACTTTACCAGGCATTCCTCATGTACTTTACCAGACATTCCCCCTGTACTTTACCAGGCAATCCCCCTATACTTTACCATGCAATCCCCCTGTACTTTACCAGACACTCCCCCTGTACTTTAACAGGCATTCCCCCTGTACTTTAACATGCAATCCCCCTGTATTTTACCACGCATTCCCGCTGTACTTTACCAGGCACTCCACCTGTACCTAACCAGACATTCCCCGTGTACTTTACCAGGCACTACCCCTGTACTTTAGCAGGCACTCCCACTGTACTTTAACAAGCATTCCCCCTGTACTTTAACAGACACTTCCCCGTATTTTAACAGGCATTCACCCTGTACTTTACCAGACACTCACCCTGTACTTTACCAGGGACACCCCCTGTACTTTATCAGGCATTCCCCCTGTACTTTACCAGACACTCCCCCTGTACTTTACCAGACACTCACCCTGTACTTTACCAGGCACTGCCCCTGTACTTTACCAGGCATTCCCCCTGTACATTACCTGGCACACCCGCTGTACTTTAACAGGCATTCGCCCTGTACTTTACCAGGCACTCCCCCGGCACATTAACAGGCACTCCCCCTGTACTTTACCAGGCACTCACCCTGTACTTTACCAGGCATTCCTCCGTACTTTACCAGGCACTCCCCCTGTACTTTACCAGGCACTCACCCTGTACTTTACCAGGCATTCCCCCTGTGCTTTACCAGACACTCCACCTGTACTTTAGCAGACACTCCACCTGTACTTTACCAGGCACTCCCCCTGTACTTTAGCAGGCACTCCCCCTGTATTTTACCAGGAATTCCCCCTGTACTTTACCAGGCATTCCCCCTGTGCTTTACCAGTCACTCCCCCTGTACTTTACCAGGCACTCACCCTGTACTTTACCAGGCATTCCCCCTGTGCTTTACCAGACACTCCACCTGTACTTTAGCAGACACTCCACCTGTACTTTACCAGGCACTCCCCCTGTACTTTAGCAGGCACTCCCCCTGTATTTTACCAGGAATTCCCCCTGTACTTTACCAGGCATTCCCCCTGTACTTTTCCAGGCATTCCCACTGTACTTTACCAGGCACTCCCCCTGTACTTTTCCAGGCACTCCCCCTGTACTTTACAAGACACTCCCCCTGTACTTTACCAGGCATTCCCCCTGTACTTTACCAGGCATTCCCACTGTACTTTACCTGGCATTCCCCCTGTACTTTACCGGGCACGCACCCTGTACTTTACCAGACATTCCCCATGTACTTTAACAGGCATTCCCCCTGTACTTTACCAGGCAATCCTCCTGTACTTTACCAGGCATTCCCCCTGTACTTTACCAGGCAATCCTCCTGTACATTACCTGGCATTCCCCCTGTACTTTACCAGGCACTCCCCCTGTAATTTAACAGGCATTATCCCTGTACTTTACCACGCATTCCCGCTGTACTTTACCAGGCACTCCCCCTGTACCTAACCAGACATTCCCCCTGTACTTTACCAGGCACTTCCTCTGTACTTTATCAGGCATTCACCCTGTAGTTTACCAGGCTTTCCCTCTGTAGTTTACCAGGCACCCGCCCCTTTTCCAGGCGTTCCCCATGTACTTTACCAGGCACTTCCCTGAACTTTTCCAGGCATTCCTCCAGTACTTTACCAGGCACGCCCCCTGTACTTTAGCAGGCACTCCCCCTGTACTTTTACAAGCATTCCCCCTGTATTTTAACAGGCACTTCCCCCTGTACTTTAACAGGCATTCCCCCTGTACTTTAACATGAAATCCCCCTGTACATTACCAGGCCCTCACCCTGTACTTTTCCAGGCACTCCCCCTGTACTTTACCAGGCATTCACCCTGTAGTTTACCAGGCATTCCCCCTGTACTTTACCAGGAACTCCCCTGTACTTTACCAGGCATTCACCCTATACTTTACCGGGCACTCCCCCTGTACTTTACCAGGCACTCCCCAAGTACTTTAACAGGCATTCCCCCTGTACTTTACCAGGCAATCCCCCTGTACTTTACCAGGCATTCCCCCTGTAATTTACCAGGCAATCCCCCTGTCCTTTAACAGGCATCCCCCTGTACTTTAACATGCAACCCCCCTGTATTTTACCAGGCATTCCCCCTGTACTTTACCAGGCATTCCCACTGTACTTTACCAGGCATTATCCCTGTACTTTACCAGGCATTCCCACTGTACTTTACCTGGCATTCATCCTGTACTTTACTGCGCACTCCCCCTGTACTTTACCAGGCACTCCCCATGTACTTTAACAGGCATTCCCCCTGTACCTTACCAGGCAATCCTCCTGTACTTTACCAGGCATTACCCCTGTACTTAACCAGGCGCTCCCCCTGTAATTTACCAGGCATTCACCCTGTACTTTAACATGCAATCCCCCTGTACCTTACCAGGCAATCCTCCTGTACTTTACCAGGCATTACCCCTGTACTTAACCAGGCGCTCCCCCTGTAATTTACCAGGCATTCACCCTGTACTTTAACAGGCATTCCCCCTGTACCTTACCAGGCAATCCTCCTGTACTTTACCAGGCATTACCCCTGTACTTAACCAGGCGTTCCCCCTGTATTTTACCAGGCATTCACCCTGTACTTTACCAGGCACTCCCTCTGTACTTTACCAGGCATTATCCCTGTACTTTACCACGCATTCCCGCTGTACTTTACCAGGCACTCCCCCTGTACCTAACCAGACATTCCCCCTGTACTTTACCAGGCACTCCCCATGTACTTTAACAGGCATTCCCCCTGTACCTTACAAGGCAATCCTCCTGTACTTTACCAAGCATTATCCCTGTACTTTACCACGCATTCCCGCTGTACTTTGCCAGGCACTACCCCTGTACTTTAACAGGCATTCCCCCTGTACTTTACCAGGAAATCCCCCTATACTTTACCATGCACTCCCCCTGTACTTTACCAGGCACTCCCCCTGTACTTTAACAGGCATTCCCCCTGTACTTTAACATGCAATCCCCCTGTATTTTACCAGGCATTCACCCTGTACTTTACCAGGCACTCCCTCTGTACTTTACCAGGCATTATCCCTGTACTTTACCACGCATTCCCGCTGTACTTTACCAGGCACTCCACCTGTACCTAACCAGACATTCCCCGTGTACTTTACCAGGCACTACCCCTGTACTTTAGCAGGCACTCCCACTGTACTTTAACAAGCATTCCCCCTGTACTTTAACAGACACTTCCCCGTATTTTAACAGGCATTCACCCTGTACTTTACCAGACACTCACCCTGTACTTTACCAGGGGCTCCCCCTGTACTTTATCAGGCATTCCCCCTGTACATTACCTGGCACACCCGCTGTACTTTAACAGGCATTCGCCCTGTACTTTACCAGGCACAACCCTGTACTTTACCAGGCACTGCCCCTGTACTTTACCAGGCATTCCCCCTGTACATTACCTGGCACACCCGCTGTACTTTAACAGGCATTCGCCCTGTACTTGACCAGGCACACCCCCGGCACTTTAACAGGCACTCCCCCTGTACTTTACCAGGCACTCACCCTGTACTTTACCAGGCATTCCTCCGTACTTTACCAGGCACTCCCCCTGTACTTTACCAGGCACTCACCCTGTACTTTACCAGGCACTCCCCCTTTAATTTACCAGACACTCCACCTGTACTTTAGCATGCACTCCCCCTGTACTTTACCAGACATTTCCCCCTGTACTTTACCAGGCACTCACCCTGTACTTTACCAGGCATTCCCCCTGTGCTTTTCCAGACACTCCACCTGTACTTTAGCAGGCACTCCCCCTGTACTTTAACAGACACTCCCCCTGTACTTTACCAGGCACTCACCCTGTGCTTTACCATACACTCCACCTGTACTTTACCAGGCACTCCCCCTGTACTTTAGCAGGCACTCCCCCTGTATTTTACCAGGAATTCCTCCTGTACTTTACCAGGCACTCGCCCTGTACTTTACCAGGCATTCCCCCTGTACTTTTCCAGGCATTCCCACTGTACTTTACCTGGCATTCCCCCTGTACTTTACCGGGCACTCCCCCTGTACTTTACCAGGCAATCCTCCTGTACTTTACCAGGCATTCCCCCTGTACTTTACCAGGCACTCCCCCTGTAATTTAACAGGCATTATCCCTGTACCTTACCACGCATTCCCGCTGTACTTTACCAGGCACTCCCCCTGTACCTAACCAGACATTCCCCATGTAATTTACCAGGCACTACCCCTGTACTTTACCAGTCACTTCCTCTGTACTTTATCAGGCATTCACCCTGTAGTTTACCAGGCTTTCCCTCTGTAGTTTACCAGGCACCCGCCCTGTACTTTTCCAGGCGTTCCCCATGTACTTTACCAGGCACTTCCCTGAACTTTTCCAGGCATTCCTTCAGTACTTTACCAGGCACGCCCCCTGTACTTTAGCAGGCACTCCCCCTGTACTTTTACAAGCATTCCCCCTGTATTTTAACAGGCACTTCCCCCTGTATTTTAACAGGCATTCACCCTATACTTTACCAGGCACTCACCCTGTACTTTTCCAGGAACTCCCCCTGTACTTTACCAGGCATTTACCCTGTAGTTTACCAGGCATTCCCCCTGTACTTTACTAGGCACTCCCCTGTACTTTACCAGGCATTCACCCTATACTTTACCGGGCACTCCACCTGTACTTTACCAGGCACTCCCCATGTACTTTAACAGGCATTCCCCCTGTACTTTACCAGGCACTCCCCCTGTGCTTTACCAGGCACTCTCCCTGTACTTTAACAGGCACTCCCCCTGTATTTTACCAGGCATTCACCCTGTACTTTACCCGGCACTCCCTCTGTACTTTACCAGGCATTATCCCTGTACTTTACCACGCATTCCCGCTGTACTTTACCAGGCACTCCCCCTGTACCTAACCAGACATTCCCCGTGTAATTTACCAGGCACTACCCCTGTACTTTAGCAGGCACTCCCCCTGTACTTTAACAAGCATTCCCCCTGTACTTTAACAGACACACCCCCTGTATTTTAACAGGCATTCACCCTGTACTTTACCAGAAACTCCCCCTGTACTTTACCAGGGACTCCCCCTGTACTTTATCAGGCATTCCCCCTGTACATTACCAGGCATTCCCCCTGTACTTTACCAGGCACACCCCCTGTACTTTAACAGGCATTCGCCCTGTACTTTACCAGGCACTCCCCCGGCACTTTACCAGGCACTCCACCTGTACTTTACCAGGCACTCACCCTGTACTTTACCAGGCATTTCCCCTGTACTTTACCAGGCACTCACCCTGTACTTTACTAGGCACTCCCCCTTTACTTTACCAGACTCTCCACCTGTACTTTAGCAGGCATTTCCCCCTGTACTTTACCAGGCACTCACTCTGTACTTTACCAAGCACTCACCCTGTACTTTACCAGGCATTCCCCCTGTACTTTACCAGGCACTCACCCTGTAATTTACCAGGCATTCCCCCTGTACTTTACCAGGCACTCACCATGTACTTTACCAGGCACTCCCCCTGTACTTTACCAGGCACTCACCCTGTAATTTACCAGGCACTCACCCTGTACTTTACCAGGCACTCCCCCTGTACTTTACCAGGCACTCACCCTGTAATTTACCAGGCACTCACCCTGTAATTTACCAGGCACTCACCATGTACTTTACCAGGCACTCCCCCTGTACTTTACCAGGCACTCCACCTGTACTTTACCAGGCACTCCCCCTGTACTTTACCAGGCATTCCCCCTGTACTTTACCAGGCACTGCCCCTGTACATTACCAGGCACTCACCCTGTACTTTACCAGGCACTCACCCTGTACTTTACCAGGCACTCCCCCTGTACATTACCTGGCACTCACCCTGTACTTTACCAGGCATTCCCCCTGTACTTTACCAGGCACTCACCCTGTACTTTACTAGGCACTCCCCCTTTACTTTACCAGACACTCCACCTGTACTTTAGCAGGCACTCCCCCTGTACTTTACCAGGCATTTCCCCCTGTACTTAACCAGACATTTCCCCCTGTACTTTACCAGGCACTCACCCTGTACTTTAGCAGGCACTCCCCCTGTACTTTACCAGGCATTTCCCCCTGTACTTTATCAGGCATTACCCCTGTACTTTACCAGGCACTGCCCCTGTACATTACCAGGCATTCCCCCTGTACTTTACCAGGCACTCCCCCGGCACTTTACCAGGCATTTCCCCGTACTTTACCAGGCATTCCCCCGTACTTTACCAGGCACTCCCCCTTTACTTTACCAGACACTCCACCTGTACTTTAGCAGGCACTCCCCCTGTACTTTACCAGGCATTTCCCCCTGTACTTTACCAGGCACTTACCCTGTACTTTACCAGGCACTCACCCTGTACTTTACCAGGCACTCCCCCTGTACTTTACCAGGCACACCCCCTGTACTTTATCAGGCACTCACCCTGTACTTTACCAGGCACTCCCCCTGTACTTTACCAGGCACTGCCCCTGTACATTACCAGGCATTCCCCCTGTACTTTACCAGGCACACCCCCTGTACTTTATCAGGCACTCACCCTGTACTTTACCAGGCATTCCCCCTGTACTTTACCAGGCACACCCCCTGTACTTTATCAGGCACTCACCCTGTACTTTACCAGGCACACCCCCTGTACTTTACCAGGCACTCACCCTGTACTTTACCAGGCACTCACCCTGTACTTTACCAGGCACTCCCCCTGTACTTTACCAGGCACTGCCCCTGTACATTACCAGGCATTCCCCCTGTACTTTACCAGGCACACCCCCTGTACTTTAACAGGCATTCGCCCTGTACTTTACCAGGCACTCCCCCGGCACTTTACCAGGCACTCCCCCTGTACTTTACCAGGCATTCCCCCGTACTTTACCAGACACTCCACCTGTACCTTAGCAGGCACTCCCCCTGTACTTTAACAGGCATTCCCCCTGTACTTTATCAGGCACTCACCCTGTACTTTACCAGACACTCCACCTGTACCTTAGCAGGCACTCCCCCTGTACTTTAACAGGCATCCCCCCTGTACTTTATCAGGCACTCACCCTGTTCTTTACCTGGCACTCACCCTGTACTTTACCAGACACTCCACCTGTACCTTAGCAGGCACTCCCCCTGTACTTTAACAGGCATTCCCCCTGTACTTTAACAGGCACTCCCCCTATACTTTACCAGGCATTCCCCCTGTACTTTACCAGGCATTCCCACTGTAATTTACCAGGCACTCCCCCTGTACTTTACCAGTCATTCCCCCTGTACTTTAACAGGCAGTCCACCTGTACCTTAGCAGGCACTCCCCCTGTACTTTAACAGGCACTCACCCTGTACTTTACCCGGCATTCCCCCCGTACTTTACCAGGCACTCCCCCTGTACTTTAACAGGCACTCACCCTGTACTTTACCCGGCATTCCCCCCGTACTTTACCAGGCACTCACCCTATACTTCACCAGGCATTCCCCCTGTACAAAAAGTATCTACCTTAGCTTTAAAACCATTTGCTGAAGTAACATCAACTACTTCACTGGGCAGGGAATTCCATAGATTAACAACCCTCTGGTAAAGAAGTTCCTGCTCAGCTCAGTCCTAAATCTGCTGCCTCTAATCTTGAGGCAATACCCTCTTGTCCTAGTTTCACTTGCCAGTGGAAACATCCTCTCTACTTTTATCTCATCCATTCCCTTCATAATTTTATCTGTTTCTATAAGATCTCCCCTCAATCTTCTGAATTCTAATGAATATAATCCCAGTCTACTCAGTCTCTCCTCATAAACCAACTCCCTCAACTATGGAATCAATCCAGTGAACCTCCTCTGCACCACATCTAGTGCCAGTCCATCCTTTCTCAAGTAAGGAGACCAAAACTGCACACAGTACTCCAGATGTGGCCTCACCAGCACCCTGTACAGTTGCAACATACTCTCTCTACTTTTAAACTCAATCCTTTAGTAATGAAGGACAAAGTTCCATTTGTCTTCTTAATTACTCGTTCCTGCAGATCAACCCCTCTGTGATTCATGCACAAGGACACCCAGGTGCCTCTGCAGAGCAGCATGCTGCAATGTTTTACCACTCAAGTAATAGTCATTTTTACTATTACTCCTACCAAAATGGGTGACTTCACATTTCCTAACATTGTATTCCATCTGCCAGACCTTTGCCCACTCACTCATTGTACTTCACTGGGCACCCTGTCTATACTTCACCAGGGACCCTGCTTGTACTGCACTGGGAGCTCCCCCTATACTTTAGAACATAAAACATAGAACAGTACCGTACAGTTCAGGCCCCTCAGCCCATGATTTTGTTCCAAGCATTTATCTTAATCTAAGAACAAGCTAACCTACACACCCCTCAATTTACTGCCATTCATGTGCTTGTCCAGCAGTCGCTTAAATGTCCTAATGTATCTGACTTGACTACCACCGCTGGCAGTGCATTCCACGCACCCACCACTCTCTTTGCAAAGAACCTACCTCTGACATCTCCCCTATACCTTCCTCCAATCACCTTAAAATTATGACCCCCTCGTGACAGCCCTGGGGAAAGGTCTCTGGCTATCCTCTCAATCTATGCCTCTCATTACCTCGTACACCTCCATCAAGTCACCTCTCTTCCTCACTCTCTCCAGTGTGAAAAGCCCGAGCTCACTCAACCTCTCTTCAGAAGACAAGTCCTACAATCCACGCAGCATTCTGGTAAATCTCCTCTGTACCCTGCCTAAAGTATTTACATCTTTCCTATAATGAGGCGACCAGAAATGGGCACAATATTCCAAGTGTGGTCTAACCAGGGGTTTATAGAGCAGCAGCAAAACCTAGCAGCTCTTAAACTCAATCCCTCTGTTAATGAAAGCCAAAACATCAGAAACCTTCTTAACAACCCTCTCAACTTGGATGGCAACTTTGAGGGATCTATGTACATGAACCCCAAGATCCTGCTGTTCTTCCACACTGCCAAGAATCCTGCCTTTAACCCTGTATTCAGCATTCAAATGCAACCTCCCAAAATGAATCACTTCACATTTATCAAGGTTGAACTCCATCTGTCACTTCTCAGCCCAGTTCTGCATCCTGTCAATGCCTTGTTGTATCCTTTATCAGCCCTCGACACTATCCACAACACCACCGACCTTTGTGTCATCAACAAACTTACTAACTCACCCTTCCACTCCTTCATCCAAGCCATTTATAAAAACTATAAAGAACAGATGCCCAAGAACAGATCACCGCTGGTCACTGACCTCCAGGCAGAATACTTTCCATCCACTACCACTCACTGTCTTCTTTCGGCCAGCCAATTCTGTATCCAGACAGCCAGATTTCCCTGTGTCTGATACTCCTAACTTTCTGAATGAGCCTACCATGGGGAACCTTATCAAATGGGAGGAGAAAGTGAGGTCTGCAGATGCTGGAGATCAGAGCTGAAAATGTGTTGCTGGAAAAGCGCAGCAGGTCAGGCAGCATCCAGGGAACAGGAGAATCGACGTTTCGGGCATAAGCCCTTCTTCAGGAATCGAAACGTTGATTCTCCTGGAACCTTATCAAATGCCTTACTGAAATCCATACGCACCACATCCACTGCTCAACCTTCGTCAACTTGTTTGTCACATCCTCAAAGAACTCAATAAGGCCTGTGGGGCATGACCTGCCCCTCCCAAAGCCATGCTGACTATCTCTAATCAAACTATGTTTTCCCAATTAGTCATAAATTTATCTCTCAGAATCCTCTCCAGTACCTTGCTTACCACAGATATAAGACTGACTGGTCTGTAATTCCCAGGGATTTGTCTATTCCCTTTCTTGAACAGATGAACAACATTTGCCTCCCTCCAATCATCTGGTACTACTCCCGTGGAGAGTGAGGATGCAAAGATCATCACCAGAGGGTCAGAAAACTCAAACCTCGCTTCCCATAGTAATCTTGGATATATATGATCCTGCCCTGGGGACCTATCTATCTTGATGCTTCCCAAAATGTCCAGCACATCCACTTTCTTAATATCAACCTGTTCAAGCCTATTAACCTGGTCCAAAGTGTTCTCATTGTCAACAAGGTCCTGTTCTCTAGTGAATACTGAAGCAAAAAGCTAATTTCGAGCCTCCCCTACCTCTTCAGACTCTGGCACAAGTTCCCTCCACTATCCCTGACCGACCCTACCCTCTCTCTGATTGTTCTGTTATTCCTTATATAAGTGTAAAATGCCTTTGGGTTTTCCCTAATCCTTCCCACCAAGGCTTTCTCATGCCCTCTCCTCACTTTCCTCAGTCTATTTTTGAGTTCTTTCCTAGCTACCCTATAATCCTGTAAAGCTGTGCCAGAACCTTATTTCCTCAACCTTCAGTAAGTTTCCTCCTTCTTCTTGACGAGAAGCCCATCTTGTTATCCAAGGCTCCTTCACCTTACCATTCCTTTCCTGTCTCAGTGGGACAAAGTTATCCTACACTCGCAACAAGTGCTCCTTAACCAGCCTCCACATTTCTGTTTTGCATTTCCCAGAGAACAATTGTTCCCAATTTATCCTCTCCAGTTCCTGTCTAATAGCAGTATAATTTCCCCTCCCCCAATTAAATACCTTGCCATACTGTCCGTTCCCATTCCTCTCCATGGCTATGGTAAAGGTGAAGCAGTTGTGGTCACTGTCACCAAAATGCTCTCCCACCGAGAGATCTGACGCTAGTCCTGGCTCGTTGCCGAGCACCAAATCCAATATGGCCTTCCCCCGAGTCGGCCTATCTATCTCTTCGGTCAGGAATCCTTCCTGGACACACCTGACAAAACCGGCACCAACCAGACCATCTGCACTAAGAAGGTTCCAATCAATATTAGGGAAGTTGAAGTCACGCAGAACAACAGCTCTGTTACATCTGCACCTTTCCAAGATCTGCTGTTCAATGTTATTCCATCTCTCTGCTGCTATTGGGGTATCCCAGCCTGTACTTCACCAGGCACCCCACCTGCACCTCACCGGGGACACCGCCTGTACTTCACCGGACACCCCACCTGTACTTCACCAGGCACCCCGCCTGCGCTTCACCGAGCACCCCCCCGTACTTCACCGAGCACACCGTCTGTGCTTCACCAAGCACTCGACCTGTATTTCATCAGGCACACCACTTTTACTTCACCGGGCACCCCAGCTGTACTTTACCGGGCAACCTGCCTGTACTTCACCGAGCACCCCACCTGTACCTCACTGGGCACCTCGTCTGCACTTGACCGGGCACTGCCCCAGCACTTCACCAAGCACCCCGCCTGTACCTCACCGAGCACCCCACCTGAACTTCACCAAGCACCCGCCTGTATTTCACTGAGCACCCCGCCTGTACCCCACCGAGCACCCTGCCTGCACTTCACCGAGCACTCCACCTGTACTTCACCAAGCACCCCGCCTGTACCTCACTGGGCACCCTGCCTGCATTTCACTGGGCACCCCACCTGTACTTCATCAGGCATACCGCCTGTACTTCACTGGGCACCCTGCCTGCTCTTCACCGAGCACCGTACCTGTACTTCATCAGACATACCGCCTGTATTTCACTGAGCACCCCTCCTGTATCTCACCGAGAACCCCACCTGTACCTCACTGGGCACCTCGCCTGCACTTCACCGAGCACCCCACCTGTACTTCATCAGGCATACCGCCTGTAATTCACCGAGCACCCCGCCTGTACCTCACCGAGCACCCCACCTGTACTTCACCGAGCAGCCCACCTGTACCTCACCGAGCACCCCACCTGTACTTCACCAGGCATAACGCCTGTACTTCATCAGGCATACCGCCTGTACTTCACTGGGCACCCTGCCTGTACTTCACCGAGCACCGCACCTGTACTTCATCAGACATACCGCCTGTATTTCACTGGGCACCCCGCCTGTACCCCACCGCGCACCCTGCCTGCACTTCACCGAGCAGCCCACCTGTACTTCATCAGGCATACCGCCTGTACCTCACTGGGCACCCTGTGTGGACTTCACCGAGCACCCCAGCTGTACTTCACTGGGCACCCTGCCTGTAGTTCACTGAGCACCCCGCCTGTACCTCACCGAGCACCCCACCTGTACCTCACTGGGCACCTCGCCTGCACTTCACAGAGCACCCCACCTGTACTTCATCAGGCATACCGCCTGTACTTCACCGAGCACTCCGCCTGTACCTCACCGAGCACCCCACCTGTACTTCACCGGTCACCCCGCCTGTACTGGTGGTCAGAAATATAAGAGATGACTTGATTAAACCCTATTGAATCCTGAAGGGTCTGGATGGGGTAGATACAGAGAGGTTGCTACCTACTTTGGGAGAATCTAGAACCAGCGATCACCTGTAGGCAAGTGTTTGAGGTGGAGGGTGAGTGGGGCTCCCATGTGTTTTTGTGCTGCCTCTGTTGTCGATGTCTACCTGAGCATGTCGGATGGTTGGTACCTTTGCAGTTTCCCATGAGTCAGCGAGGATGTTGCATTTTTCCAGGGAGATTTTAAGGACAATGGTGAAGCGAGTCTTCTGCTCTCCTGGTAAGCACTGGCTGTGATAAATCCAGTGGACTGAGCTAGAAGTTCTCGATCAGGAGTGTGGTGAGTATGGCCTGTCGAAAGTAGCTAATTGACAGTAACTAGTACCTCGATGTTGGAGATGTTGCCCTGAATGAGGACACTGCCTGTGGGATACTGGGAACTCCACCTGTACAATACAGTTCACTCTGCCTCCACTGGGTTCTCAAACTGTTCTGTACAAAGTTAAGAATCACACAACACCAGGTTATAGCCCAACAGGTTTATTTGGAAGCACTAACTTTTGGAGCGTCGCTCCTGCATCAAGCTCCGAAAGCTAATGTTTCCAATTAAACCCGTTGGACTATAACCTGGTGTTGTGTGATTTTTAACTTTGTTCACCCCAGTCCATCACTGGCATCTCCAAGTCATGTTCTGTACCAGAAATTCTTCCTGTATTTCACCTAGGAATTAGCCTTCACTTTATTGGGTACTCCACCTGGAGCTGTACAAAGGACTATGTGCTATAGCAGGGCAGTCAGCCTGGAATGTAACACGGATTCTGCCTGAATGTACTCCTATCTCATAGGAAGGAGTCATCGATAGTACCAAGTTAGTGTGTGAGACTTAGTCAAGTGGCTCTGATGATGTTAGAACATAGAACATAGAAAAGTACAGCACAGAACAGGCCCTTTGGCCCACGATGTTGTGCCGAGATTTAATCCTAATGTAAAATATAGTAACTTAACCTACACACCCCTCAACTCACTGCTATCCATGTGCATGTACAGCAGTCGCTTAAATGTCCCCAATGACTCTGCTTCCACCATCACCGCTGGCAACGCACTCCATACATTCACAACTCTCTGCGTAAAGAACCTACCTCTGACATCTCCTTTATACCTTCCTCCTAATATCTTCAAACTATGACTCCTTGTACCAGTCAATCCTGCCCTGGGGAAAGGTCTCTGGCTATTGACTCTATCTATTCCTCTCATTATTTTGTACACCTTGATCAGGTCTCCTCTCTTCCTCCTTCTCTCCAGAGAGAAAAGTCCAAGTTTATTCAACCTTTCTTCGTAAGGCAAGTGCTCCGTCCAGGCAGCATCCTGGTAAACCTTCTTTACAAAGCCTGGTAAACCTATCTTTCCTACAGTAGGGCGATCAGAACTGGACACAATATTCCAAGTGTGGTCTCACCAGGGACTTGTAGAGCTGCAGCAAAACCTCACGGCTATTAAACGCTATCCCCCTGTTAATGAAAGCCAAAACACCATATGCTTTCTGAACAACCCTATCCACTTGGGTGGCAACTTTGTGGGATCTATGTACTTGCACACCCAGATCCCTCTGTTCCTCCACACTGTGAAGAATCCTGTCTTTAATCCTATATTCAGCATTCGAGTTCGACCTTCCAAAATGCATCACTTCACATTTATCCAGGTTGAACTCCATCTGCCATTTCCCAGCCCAGCTCTGCATCCTGTCTATGTCGCGCTGCAGCCTGCAGTAGCCCTCTATACTATCGATGACACCTCCAACCTTTGTGTCATCTGCAAATTTACTAACCCACCCCTCAACCTCCTCATCTGAGTCATTTATAAAAACTACAAAGAGCAGAGGCCCAAGAACAGAGCCCTGCGGGACACCACTCAACACTGACCTCCAGGCAGAATACTTTCCATCTACAACCACTCTCTGCCTTCTGTCAGCCAGCCAATTCTGAATCCAGATAGCCAAATCTCCCTGTATCCCATACTTCCTGACTTTATGAATGAGTCTACCATGGGGAACCTTATCAAATGCCTTGCTGAAGTCCATATACACCACATCCACTGCTCAACCTTCGTCGACCTTACTCGTCACCTCCTCAAAGAACTCAATAAGATTTGTGAGGCATGACCTGCCCCTCACAAAGCCATGCTGACTGCCTTTAATCACACTATGCTTTATCAAATAGTCATAAATCCTATCCCTCAGAATTCTTTCCAAAACCTTGCTGAACACAGACATAAGACTGACTGGTCTGTAATTGCCAGGGATTTCCTTATTCCCCTTCTTGAAAAGAGGAACAACATTCCCCTCCTTCCAATCCTCCGGTACGACTCCTGTGGAGAGTGAGGAGGTAAATATCCTCACCAATGGTTTAGCAACCTCCTTTCTCGCTTCCCGGAGCAGCCGAGGATAAATCGGGTCTGGCCCTGGGGACTTATCAATCTTAACGTTTTCCAAAATTTCCAGCACATCAGCTTCATCAATCTTGATCTGGTCAAGCCTGTATCCCAGCTCCTCAAAGTTCTCATTCACAACAAGGTCCCTTTCCTTGGTGAAAACTGAAGCAAAAAACTCATTTAGGGCTTCCCCGATCTGCTCAGACTCCACGCACAAGTTCCCCCTGCTATCCCTGATCGGCCCTACCTTCTCCCTGATCATTCTCTTATTCCTCACGTATGAGTTTGGGTTCTCCCTAATCCTTCCCACGAAGCCTTTCTCGTGCCCCCTCTTGGCTCTCCTCAGTCCATTTCTGAGCTCCTTTCTAGCAAGCCTGTAATCCTCTAAAGCTGTGCTAGATCCTTGCTTCGTCCACCCTACGTAAGCTGCCTCCTTCCTTTTGACGAGAAGCTCCTCTGTTCTCATCATCCAAGGTTCCTTAATCTTACCCCTTCTTACCTGTCTCAGAGGAACAAATTTGTGCATCACTCGCAACAACTGCTCCTTAAATAGTCTCCACATGTCTGCTGTGCCCTTCCTGTGGACCAATTGCTCCCAGTCTGTACTTCATGTTGAGGGAAGAAGATAATGTATGGAAAATCTTAGATATTAAATCATCAAATGAAGTCATCGAAGCATGCTAATCTTTCCTTACTGACTCATGGCAGCATTGGCTAGATGAACATTTATTGCCCATTCCTAATTGCCCAGGGAGCAGTAAAGAGTCAGTCACATCTCTGTGGGTCTGGAGTCACATGTAGGCTTGACCAGGTAAAGATTACCTCCCCTGAAAGGCAACAGTGAACCAGATCAGTTTTTCTGACAATCAGAGGTGGTCTTAATTAGGCAGGCTTTGTCAAACTGAATTCTAATTGTTTGTCGTGCCCTGGTGGGATTGTGAACTCAAGCCCCTGGGCATTGGTCTGTACTCCTGGGTTCCTTGCCCAGTGATATGACCATAACACCACTGCCCTCCCCTAATCAATAATACAGCTTTACCTTTTGGTCATACATTTGGTACAACATGGCAAGGCTCTCACTGCACCCCCCAGCTCATCTCCTCTGCCCTGAAGCTCTTCCCCACCCCCATCCACTTATTATACTCTTAGTTACCTTCTCCCCACCCCCCCTCCCATTTATCTCTCCACCCTGGAGTCTCCCCGCCTCATTCCTAATGAAGGGCTTTTGCCCAAAACATCGATTTTCCTGATCCTCGGATGCTGCCTGACCTGTTGTGCTTTCCAGCATCACTCTGATCCAAGCAAGATTGTGGCAAGCCTTATAAGGTCATTAAGATTCCAGATAGAGAATTTCAAAAGGTAAACTGGTTAGACCCTGATCGACTAACAGAGCAATGTTTAAAGTTCTTACAGTGAAAGGGATTGATCTGTTTACCCCTCCAGTCATTCCCCAAGTGTGTGAAGTGAATTCTCTTTGACTTGACACTGAATTGTGGATTAGTAATTGACTAACATGGTAGAGAAAGTGAATAACTCCATTGGACTTGTCCCTTGCAGATGTGCCAGGTGTATCACAAATATCTCAAATCATGTCCATTTTTAAGCAGTCACACTCTTTAGCAGACTGATCTTTGGCTCCTTGAGTCATGAACACAGATGATGGCAGACAGGATTCTGTCCTTTGAATGTTTAACCAGGACCAGGCAAGTCAACTCACAGGCTTTCATGCCGGCTGCGCATGGGACAAGTCAAATTGCATAACTCAACTAAATGATTCTGCGAATTTCTACTGCATTAGGTGTGTCAGTAAAGTATTCTGTCAAAATATTATTGTGGCTGATTCAAGCATGGAGATTTAGCAGTCACCGAGTAAGATTTTTAAAATGATGTAGGAGTTTGATTCATGGATGTGCAGAAAATGTGGGGGAGAGGGATTTTAAAACCAGCGATCATAAATAATAATCAAATTAGGAATTCAGTAGGAATCTCTTCACTCACAGGGTGGGGAGAATGAGGAAATGGTGGTGTTGAACAGTATCAATGGATTGAAGGATGTTATAAAGGTGTTAGGAATGGAGAGATTTGCTGATAGGATGAAACGAAGCAAACTGGGAGTATGTTTGGGTACAGCATAAACATTGGTATGGACCGGTTGGGCTGAATGGCCTATTCAAGTGCTGTCATTTCTATATCTGTGTCCAAAAAGGTAATGCTGCCATAGTCCAACTGGACTATAGCACTGCTCTCTCATTAGACAGAGATGACCAGTGGTGCTTTAACCCGAGGGTCACCATGCCTGAGGCGAGGGGAGAGTTTGAGAAGGAGAATTCTTAACGTTAACCTCAGCTGGTGCAGGAATTGAACCCACACTGTTGCTGCTACTCTGTAATCCACCCAACTGAGCTAACCACACCTCCCCCATATACAGAGGAACCTCAATTATCTGAAGTTCAGGGTCGAGGAGTATTTCATTCAGTTAATCAAATGCTGAATAATCGAATGCCGGAGAACATACTTTAGCCATGCATCGGGAGTTGGCGATCTTGTTTGGAACATCCTGAAATACAGATAATCGAATGCTGGAAGTCGAGGTGACTCTGTACCTGTATACACAAGTTGAAACAAAACATCAGCAGAGAGTGGCGCGAGCTGGGCGGAAGTGAGGTTGGAGCGCAGAGCTGGTCAGGAAGGTAAGTGATTGATATTTGAGTGGGTGTGTTCTAGTCCCCAGGCCCTACACAGTAGGGCCTCCCTCTCATCCTCCTCCTCTAACCTAACTTTAAAGTCCACAGGTAAGCTACTCAGTGTTCTTGTTTTGGAGACGAGGTGTAGAGTAATGGCAGCGCAGGCAGTGGAATGTTCCTCCTGCAGGATGTTCGAGGTAGGGGTGACCACCGATACTCCTGCCGACCTCATCTGCAGGAAATGCAGTCAGATCCTGCTCCTCACAGAACGAGTTAGGGGACGGGAACTGGAGTTGGATGAACTGAGGATTATTCGAGAGGCTGAGAGGGTGATAGATAGAAGCTACAGGGACATAGTTACGCCAGAGAACAGAGGTAGCTGGGTAACAGTTAGAGGTGGGAAGGGGAGGAAGCAGGCAGTGCAGGGATCCCCTGTGGTCGTTCCCCTCAACAATAAGTATACCGCTTTGGATACTGTTGGGGGAGACGGCCTAGCAGGGGTAAGCTGCAGTGACCGGGTCTGTGGCGTGAGGTCTGGCTCTGAGACTCAGAAGGGAAAGGGGGAGAGGAGGAGAGCACTAGTTATAGGAGACTCTCTAGTTAGAGGGACGGACGGGCGGTTCTGTGGACATGGGCGAGACTCTCGGATGGTTTGTTGCCTCCCGGGTGCCAGGGTCCGAGACGTCTCGGACCGTGTCTTCAGAATCCTTAAGGGGGAGGGTGTGCAGCCAGAAGTCATGGTGCACGTTGGCACCAACGACATAGGTAGGAAGAGGGGTGGAGAGGTCATTCAAGAGCTCAGAGAGTTAGGCTGGAAGCTAAAAGCTAGGACAGACAGAGTCGTCATCTCTGGGTTGTTGCCGGTGCCACGTGACAGTGAGGCAAGGAATAGGGAGAGAGTGCAGTTGAACACGTGGCTGCAAGGATGGTGTAGGAGGGAGGGCTTCAGGTATTTGGACAATTGGACTGCATTCTGGGGAAGGTGGGACCTGGACAAGCAGGGCGGGTTGCACCTGAACCAGAAGGGCACCAATATCCTGGGGGGTAGGTTTGCTAGCTATCTTCGGGGGGGTTTAAACTAATTTGGCAGGGGGATGGGATCCGGACTTGTAGTCCAGCAAGTAGGCTAGCTGTTTGTCAGGATGTCCAAGAATGTAGGGAGGCTGTGAAGAAGGTAGCACTGATAGGGAAGGGCTTATGCCCTTCCTGAAGAAGGGCTTATGCCCGAAATGTCGATTCTCCTGTTCCCTGGATGCTGCCTGACCTGCTGCGCTTTTCCAGCAACACATTTTCAGCACTGACAGGGAATACTTGCGGACACAGAGATGGGTTCAAGTGCGTATACTTCAACGCAAGGAGTATCAGAAATAAGGTGGGTGAACCTAAGGCGTGGATAGGTACATGGGACTACGATGTTGTGGCCATTACGGAAACGTGGATAGAAGAGGGACAGAAATGGTTGTTGGAGGTTCCTGGTCACAGATGTTTCAGTAAGATTAGGGAGGGTGGTAAAAAAGGAGGGGGGGTGGCGGTTGCTAATTAGAAATGGTATAACAGCTGCAGAAAGGCAGTTCGAGGGGGATCTGCCTTTGGAGGTAGTATGGGCTGAAGTCAGAAATAGGAAAGGTGCAGTCACCTTGTTGGGTGTTTACTATAGGCCCCCCAAGAGCAACAGAGATGTGGAGAAACAGATTAGGAAACAGATTTTGGAAAGGTGCAGAAGCCACAGGGTAGTAGTCATGGGCGATTTCAACTTCCCAAGTATTGATTGGAAGCTCTTTAGATCAAGTAGATTGGATGGGGCGGTGTTTGTGCAGTGTGTCCAGGAAGCTTTTCTAACTCAGTATGTAGATTGTCCGACCAGAGGGGAGGCCATTTTGGATTTGGTACTTGGTAACGAACCGGGACAAGTGATGGGCTTGTTAGTGGGTGAACATTTTGGTGATGGTGACCACAATTCTGAGACTTTCACCTTGGTTATGGAGAGAGATAGGTGCGTGCAACAGGGTAAGTTTTACAATTGGGGGAAGGGTAATTACGATGCTGTAAGACAGGATCTGAGGAACATAAGTTGGGAGCATAGGCTGTCAGGGAAGGATGTCGTGGAAATGTGGAACTTTTTCAAGGAACAGATACGACGTGTCCTTGATACGTATGTACCTGTCAGGCAGGAAAGAAATGGTCGTGTGAGGGAACCTTGGTTGACGAGGGAGGTTGAATGTCTTGTAAAGAGGAAGAAGGAGGCTTACATAAGGTTGAGGAAACAGGGTTCAGACAGAGCAGTGGAGGGATACAGGATAGCCAGAAGGGATCTGAAGAAAGGGATTAGGAGAGCCAAGAGAGGGCATGAAAAATCTCTGGCGGATAGGATCAAGGATAACCCAAAGGCATTTTATGCGTATGTGAGAAACATGAGAATGACGAGAACGAGGGTAGGTCCAATCAAGGACAGTAGTGGGAGACTGTGTATTGAGTCGGAAGAGATAGGAGAGGTCTTGAATGAGTACTTTTCTTCAGTATTTATGAATGAGAGGAACCGTATTGTTAAAGAGGAAAGTGTGAAACGGACTGCTAAGCTAGAGGAAATACATGTTAGGAAGGAAGATGTGTTGGACATTTTGAACAACTTGAGGATAGACAAGTCCCCCGGGCCTGATGGTATATATCCTAGGATTATGTGGGAAGCAAGAGAGGAAATTGCAGTACCGTTGGCAATGATCTTTTCATCTTCACTGTCAATGGGGGTGGTACCAGGGGACTGGAGAGTGGCGAATGTTGTGCCCCTGTTCAAAAAAGGGAATAGGGATAACCCCGGGAATTACAGGCCAGTTAGTCTTACTTCAGTGGTAGGCAAAGTAATGGAAAGGAAACTGAGGGATAGGACTTATGAGTATCTGGAAAGACACTGCTTGATTAGCGACAGCCAGAACGGATTTGTGAAGGATAGATCTTGCCTTACAAGTCTGATTGAATTCTTTGAGGAGGTGACCAAGCATGTGGATGAGGGTAGAGCAGTGGATGTAGTATACATGGATTTTAGTAAGGCATTTGATAAGGTTTCCCATGGTAGGCTTATGCGGAAAGTCAGGAGGCATGGGATAGAGGGAAATTTGCCCAATTGGATAGAAAACTGGCTAACCGGTCGAAGTCAGAGAGTGGTGGTAGATGGTAAATATTCAGCCTGGAGCCCAGTTACAAGTGGAGTTCCGCAGGGATCAGTTCTGGGTCCTCTGCTGTTCGTAATTTTTATTAATGACTTGGATGAGGGAGTCGAAGGGTAGGTCAGTAAATTTGCAGATGATACGAAGATTGGTGGAGTTGTGGATAGTGAGGAGGGCTGTTGTCGGCTGCAAAGGGACTTAGATATGATGCAGAGCTGGGCTGAGGAGTGGCAGATGGAGTTCAACCCTGCCAAGTGTGAGGTTGTCCATTTTGGAAAGACAAATAAGAATGCGGAATACAGGGTTAACGGTAGGGTTCTTAGTGAGGTGGAGGAACAGAGGGATCTTGGGGTCTATGTTCATAGGTCTTTGAAAGTTGCCACTCAGGTGGATAGAGCTTGTAAGAAGGCCTATGGTGTATTAGCGTTCATTAGCAGAGGGATTGAATTCAAGAGTCGTGAAGTGATGTTGCAACTGTACAGGACTTTGGTTAGGCCACATTTGGAGTACTGTGTGCAGTTCTGGTCGCCTCACTTTAGGAAAGATGTGGAAGCTTTGGAGAGGGTGCAGAGAAGATTTACCAGGATGTTGCCTGGAATGGAGAATAGGTCGTATTAGGATAGGTTGAGAGTGCTATGCCTATTCTCATTGGAACGGCGAAGGATGAGGGGTGACTTGATAGAGGTTTATAAGATGGTCAGAGGAATAGATAGAGTAGACAGTCAGAAACTTTTTCCCCGGGTACAACAGAGTGTTACAAGGGGACATAAATTTAAGGTGAAGGGTGGGAGGTATAGGGGAGATGTCAGGGGTGGGTTCTTTACCCAGAGAGTGGTGGGGGCTTGGAATGCGCTGCCTGTGGGAATGGTAGAGTCAGAATCTTTGGCGACCTTTAAGCGGCAATTGGATAGGTACATGGATAGGTGCTTAAGCTAGGACAAATGTTCGGCACAACATCGTGGGCCGAAGGGCCTGTTCTGTGCTGTATTGTTCTATGTTCTATGTTCTATCAACATATTAGGAACAGGATACTGATTGTGGATGATCAGCCATGATCATAATGAATTGTCGTGCTGGCTCGAAGGTCGAATGGCCTACTCCTGCACTTATGAGCCAGGTGCTGGCAGGTGGGACTAGTTTGGGTTGGGATATCTGGTCGGCATGGACGGGTTGGAGCGAAGGGTCTGTTTCCATGCTCTACATCTCTATGACTCTAGTGGATCAGATGGGTTTTTTTAAATGGTAATCAATGATCATTTCTTTCTTGTTATCACTGAGGTTAGCTTTCTGTTTCAGATTTGTTAGCTAAATTTAAATACTAGCAGCAGGCCTGGTGAGATTTGAACCTGTGTCCCCAGGATGTAAGCCTGGTCTTCTGCAGAGCTGTCCCAGTGACACTCTCACCTTCTCTCTCGGAACTGTTTCACAGTTGTTAGTTAGCCATAACAAGTAGTGGTTGGAGAGGAAGCAGGGAGCAGAGACTTTAATCAGGAAGGCTGCATTGTTAAAGGCAACAGAAGTCTTGGTCCTTACCCAGTCTCTTTTTGCACGTGACTCCAGTTCTACCCCTACACGGTTGACCATTAACTGCCCCTCGTAAGTGGAGTCTGCGAGACTCTCAATGTGTTAAGAAAATCAGGAGTGTAGGTAGAAGCAAGTTATTAAAAAGACAAGATGGATTGTATGGGAGAGTCAAGGGAAGGTGTTGTTAAGCCTATCAGGCGATTTGGGTCTGGGGCTCAGATGTACGTATCAGTTACAGGTAAAATTTGGGGTTGTTGACCTCTGACCTCTAACCTCAAGGTCAAGCCTTGGTAGCAGCTCCTGGGAATACTTGCATAATATGGGGAATATTCTCACTGATTGTTAAAATCCTTCACTAAATAAGCTGCAAACTTTAACCTTCATGAGGCTTTCAAAGTTCAAAGGTTGACTTCAGCTTCAGGAGAGAAAGTAATGTAATGCAAAGCATCCCAGTGCCTCCATCAGATTGACAAAATCAGCAGCTTAGTTCTCTGACATTAGGTTTACTCCTTAATGCACCTTTGACCTCCATCAGTGGTGGTTCAATTTTAGCCTGGCTTGTCATTTCCTCATGCGCTCTCTCTCTCTCTCTCTCTGTCTCTCTCTGTTTCTCTCTCTCTCTCCCACCAATGTCTGCAACATCAATGATTGGGGTGGGAGTTTCAGACTTCTGTCACTAATTAGGGTGAAAATAGCCAGGAAGAATTGTTGAATATGTAGACACATTACCCAGGCTGACTCCTTAGCGTGCACATGCTAACTGGAGAGCCCAGCTTCTGTTTGGATAGATTTACCCCACAACTCTATTGCAAGGTGTGTCAGATAAGTCAGTGTGCTGTTGGAAAAGCACAGCAGGTTAGGCTTATGCCTGAAACGTCGACTCTCCTGCTCCTCGGATGCTGCCTGACCTGCTGTGTTTTTCCAGCGCCACACTCTCGACTCTGATCTCCAGCATCTGCAGTCCTCACTGTTTCCCTGTCATCCTACCGATAAAAACAAAGCTTTGAAAAGGAGTCATAATGGACTAGAAATGTTTGCTCTGTTTCTCTCTCCACAATGCTGCCACATCTGCTGAGTTTCTCCAGCAATCTCTGTTTCGGATCTCCTGGGTCTCTGGGCCAACATTTCTTACTCAACCAGTGTTACCAAAATGGATTCCCTAGTTATTCTTGCTTTTTTGGGGATCTTGTTTTGCATACATTAGCTGTCCTGTATGTCTACATAACAGTAGTGTCAAAATCATAGAGTCATACAACATGGAAGAGGCCCATCAGCCCATCAGCTCAGCACTAACCTATCTACTTCCTAGCATGTGATACATGGCCTTGAATGTTACGACACCTCAAGTGTTCATCTGGGTACTGTTTAAATATTGTGAGGTTACCCACCTCAGCTACCCTCCCAGTGTAATCCAGACCTACTTCAGAATTCAAATGGGATTCATTTTGTTTGGGAAACTCGGTTGGCATAGATGAGTTGGTCTGAAAGGACTGTTTTGTGCTGTATGACTCTATGACTCCCTGTAAAGCCTTTGCATCTTTCCTGTAGGTCTCCATATTGAAAAAAATATAGGCTTGCAATAGAGAGGGATCAATATAAGGTTTTCTTTTTCCTTAGAACATAGAACATAGAACAATACAGCACAGAACAGGCCCTTCAGCCCTCGATGTTGCGCCGACCTGTGAACTATTCTCAGTTCGTCCCCCTACACTATCCCAAATACAATCTAAACCTCCTGCCTTTCACCTTAAAATAATGCCCCTTTGTTGCTGACCCTTTCACTCAGGGGAACAGCTGCTTGCTATCCACTGTGTCCATGCCCCTCATAATCTTAAACACCTCTGTCAGGTCTGCTGTCAGCCTTCTCTGCTCTAGGGAAAACAAACTTGAGCTTCCTGAGCCTGTCTTCATTGCTGAAGCACCCCATCCAAGGCAACACCCCAAAGATTGCCATTCAGCCCATCAGTCTGCCTTACATCCCATTGGGTCCTTGCTGATGGTCTACCATCACACCATTTTCCCTCACCATTTCCATATTCCTGGATATCATTCATCACTCAAAACTATCAATTCCTATCTTGAACCTGCTCAATCTTTGATCTTTCACAGCTCTCAGGGGTAGGGAATTCTAAAGACTCACCTATCAGAGTGAAGGCGTTACTCCATATCGCAGTTCAGCCCTTATCCTCAGACTGTGCCTCCTGGTTCCAGAGAAACGAGACAAAGGGAGTGTCCTTATCTATTAACCACGCTGTCCAACCCTGTTGAAATGTTACAACTTCCAATGAGATCAAATCTCAGTCCTTAAAATTCCAGAGAATACAGACACAATCTTCTCAATCTCTCCTTAGACAATCTCTGTAGCCTTGGGATTAATCTGATAAACCTTATATTCATCCCTCTCTATTGCAAGCCTATATTTTTTTCAATATGGAGACCTACAGGAAAGATGCAAAGGCTTTACAGGGAGCCATAGAGTCATGTAGCACAAAACAGTCCCTTCAGACCAACTCATCCGTGCCAACCAAGTTTCCCAAACAAAATGAATCTCATTTCAATTCTGAAGTAGGTCCCTGGAATGGGGAACTAGAGTTACACAAATAGAATACAGATTCAAGGGTGGTTTACCGACATGAAGAGGCAGTTAAGAGGAGATTGTGTAGAGGCACTTACGTTTAATAAGGGGTATGGACAAATTGGTGGAGGGATCAATAACCGGGGGGACACACAGATTGAAGATAATTGGCAAAAGAAGAAATTGTGAAGCGGGAATAATGTTTTCAATCAACTCGAGGGGTTAGGGTCTGGAATGTACTGTCTGAGAGTGTGGGGGGAGGGGAAGGTTCACTCAAGGAGTTAGGGTCTGGAATGTACTGTCTGAGAGTGTGGGGAGAGGGGGAGGTTCACTCGAGGGGTTAGGGTCTGGGATGTACTGTCTGAGAGTGTGGGGAGAGGGGGAGGTTCACTCAAGGGGTTAGGGTCTGGGATGTACTGTCTGAGAGTGTGGGGGAAGGGGGTGGTTCACTCAAGGGATTAGGGTCTGGAATGTACTGTCTGAGAGTGTGGGGAGAGGGGAAGGTTCACTCAAGGGGTTAGGGTCTGGAATGTACTGTCTGAGAGTGTGGGGAGAGGGGGAGGTTCACTCGAGGGGTTAGGGTCTGGGATGTACTGTCTGAGAGTGTGGGGAGAGGGGGAGGTTCACTCGAGGGGTTAGGGTCTGGAATGTACTGTCTGAGAGTGTGGGGAGAGGGGGAGGTTCACTCAAGGGGTTAGGGTCTGGAATGTACTGTCTGAGAGTGTGGGGAGAGGGGAAGGTTCACTCAAGGGGTTAGGGTCTGGAATGTACTGTCTGAGAGTGTGGGGGGAAGGGCAGGTTCACTCAAGGGGTTAGGGTCTGGAATGTACTGTCTGAGAGTGTGGGGGGAGGGGGTGGTTCACTCGAGGGATTAGGGTCTGGAATGTACTGTCTGAGAGTGTGGGGGAGGGGAAGGTTCACTCAAGGGGTTAGGGTCTGGAATGTACTGTCTGAGAGTGTGGGGGGGAAGGGGCGGTTCACTCGAGGGGTTAGGGAGTGTACTGCCTGAGAGCGTTGGGGGGGGAGGGGAAGGTTCCCTCGAGGCTTTCAAGAGGGAACTTAATGAATTTAGCTGTTGGTAAAACTTGGGGGTGGTATGGGCCAAGGATGTAGGAGAGTGAAAAAGCTAATTTACACTTACAGAGAACCAGCATAATTACAGTGGGCCAAATGGCCTCTTCCTGAACTGTAATTGCTCAACACATTTATGAACTTGGACCCCATTGGCTAGAAGCCTGCCTGTACCACTAAGCTGGGGTTTCCCTGGGGAGGTGCTGATGGCCATTCTCTGTGAATTGCTCCAATCCATGTGGTGACAGCGTGCTCCATCACAGTATCAGCTCGGGCAGTCCTGAACAATGCTCACGCAACAATAAGGGAAAGGCTACGTACTCCAGTGTCATCGAGGCTACAGAGGAAGGGGCAACCATTGGAACAACTCGAGTAGGTGACCATGGCGACAGAGGAGATGGATGTCTTCTCCAATAACACAGGAAAGATTGCCTTGTGCTGGATGGTTGAGAGTTGGTGGATCCGCAGTCACCATGACAACAGGAGCGTATCCCATGAGAATGCAGACTGGAATCTTGTTGCTGGTGGGGCTGGGTAGGTAAAAACAATGACTGCAGATGCTGGAAACCAGAGTCTAGATTAGAGTGGTGCTGGAAAAGCACAGCAGTTCAGGCAGCATCCGAGAAGCAGCCTGGGGGTGGTGATAGGTCAGAGAGGAGGATGAAGTAAATAGGTGGAAGGGAAGATAGGCAGGTAGGACGAGTCATGGGGACAGTGCTGAGCTGAAAGTTTGGAACTGGGGTGAAGGGGAAATGAGGAAACTGTTGAAGTCCACATTGATGCCCTGAGGTTGAAGTGTTCCGAGGCGGAAGATGAGGCGTTCTTCTGTCTCAGGGCATGGTTGAAGAGCTTCAGGGCAGAGGAAATGACCTGGGAGTTGCAGTGGGAGAGGGACTCCCTGAGATTCTTGTAGAGAGAGGAGGAAAACTTCTTCAAGGCAGGTCTGTGGTGAACCAGGAAGTGGGCTGGTCATCATTGACTGTGCAGCCTTTGCTCTAGCGTTGGATTGGCCACTTCAGGGAAACGTTGCAACAATCCCTGAAGCCTAGCGGCACACTGTTTCGGTGATGGCGGTCATTTCTGAGTATATGTGTTAGCTCTCAAGGTTCTGTTCTAGGTTGGCACAGACTGCGCCATCAGAATCATGAATGGATCCAAACACTTTGGAGCCATCAGCGAGCTGACCCTGCCCTGAGCTTAGGACAAGAGGGAGAGCCAGTGGTTGGCTTAGTCGTAGTGCCTCTGCCCTGGGTAGGGGTTTGAACAAACAAGATCTAGCCCAGAGACACGACAATCAAAAAATAGAAATTAAATGTCTGTTCCCCAATGCAAACTGAAAATGCAGATGTTCTTTGAGTCCAGCACCTTGGAGTGCAGCACTGTCAGAGATACCAAACTTGGCAAGTCCTGTTAAACCCCAGCTCCAGTTGCCTTCCCTGGTGGTCATGAGAAATTCCCATGGCACTGTCTCCCTTGTAGCCTGGACAACACGTACCTCCAAGCAACATCGAAAATAGATTAGCCGGTCATCTCCATTCTGTTATTCGTGGGAGATAATTGACAGAAATCTACTAGTATTTCCAAAATTGCAATGACGAATGCACTTTGAAAGGTAAATCATTAACTATCAAACACTTTAGGATGCCTTTAGAGCATGAATGGTGCTATATAAATGCAAGTCTTCTCTTTTTTTTCAATGCTGTGTATTCATATAAAAGTGTCCAGGAGAAGGGAGGAAATACAGAACATCACAATGAGGGATTTTGCTCACATAACAGAGAGAACAATTAAATTAAATTGAATTGGGAGGTTTGTGCTAAGAGGTACAATGTCAATTTTAGTCGAGCTCCCAACCCCCTTAGTTCATCACCCTGCAGTATTTAAGTAATGCTTTTCAGAGCGATGGGTGATGTGGATATAAATCAGTTCGGAGATCCATGCTCCCTAATTCGATTTGCCTTTTGGAACACAAGTGTCCAACAGATGGGATTAGAATTCTCTCTGTCTCATTTCAAAAATACAATTTGCCATGCTAGAGCAGAGAAATACAAACATCAGCAAGGTAATGAAATCCTCCTCGCCCAGCTCCTCTGAGATTAGCATAAGCTTGTGTTCCAGGCAATATGTTAATTCACATCAACATTAAATTGAATTTCAGAAAAATATACTCCCTGGATAGAGGACAGGCTTGAACAGAATCTCTACCATCAAAGACAGTTTCAAAATACCAACATGAATTCCAGTGATTACTGCAGACAGCAACACAGCCAGCAGTGAACCCAGCAAAGAAATTGCCCATATGGCTGAGAACAAAGGGGCAACATAGAGATCAGGGGTAAACTGGGAACCCAAATATAAAGACAGCAAAATGAGCAAAATTCATTGTTACGTGATAGGACCTGGTAAACTGAGTGTGCAACATGTGGCTTTCTGTGCATGCAGAGATCCAGTCTACTGGGTGCTGGGGAAGAGGGGTTACTGAGTGACAGTGTGAGGGAGCTGGATTAACATCAGTAGACATACAGTCAGTAACACAGGGCGCTGGGGGGAGAGGGTTTACTGAATGACAGTGTGAGGGAGTTGGATTAATATCAGTATAGATACAGTCAGTAACACAGGGCGCGGGGGGGGGGGGAGGGGTTACTGAGTGACAGTGTGAGGGAGCTGGATTAACATCAGCAGAGATACAATCGGTAACACAGGTTGAGTCAGTAATTAATTGTGCTTTCCAATAGTTACTTCATAACATTGAAATAAACCCTGATCTTTCCAGGTTAAAGGGAGAGTGCAGTTAAATGTTATTGTTTTACCAAGGTTTGTAATTTCCTTACTGTGTCAGAGATTAAGAAGCATATTAATTGGATTACAAAGCTTTTGAGTTTATCAATTGTAGGAGACTGACCCTTTCGACTTCATAATATTTCAACTGTCTTGCTTAATTTTTCCTCTCAAATCAAATTAAAATCTTGATGAGTTCTCATCTCGGTTTACCTTCATACAATTCTCAGTCTGTAGCAATTGGAAAATTCTTTCTACAGGAGAATTCATCTTGAATAAAGTCCCCTGTCAGAAACCCTTTTTATAGAGAGTCTCCCCACCAGAAATCCCTTTCATAGAGAGAGTTTCCCTGTCGTGATTGAAACCAGATGGACTTTACTGACTATGTCAAAAATCACACGACACCAGGTTATAGTCCAACAGGCTTATTTGAAATCACAAGCTTTCCGAGCACTGTCCCTTTGTTAGGTGCATTTTACTGACAATGAGATCCTTGATTCGGGTTGTTAACCTGGGCCAATCAGGGAGCCCTGGCTGAACATTATTAACGGAGGATTTAGAATCTCCTCAGCTCAGGGACTGACTAATGTTATAGAGTTACAGGCTTATACAGTTTTTAGATTAGATTCCCCTACTGTGTGGAAACTGGCTCTTCAGCCCAACAAACCAAACACTGACCCTCCGAAGAGTAACCCACCCAGACCCATTTCCTTCTGACTAATACACCTAACACTATGCTGTACACAAGTAAATAAAGGGAGACTCGGTGATAGGATACTGGCCTCTCTGCAGTTATCGCACTCCCCATCAAGCACTCCTTTTATAGACAGCGTCTTCCCATCGGGAAATAACCAAAAAGATTGAGGGCAGAGTGTTTACATGGGACTTAGTGAAACCTTTGACAAGGTTCTGCATGGTACATTAATTAACAAAGTTAAATCACATGGGATTCAGGGTAAGCTTGCCAATTGGAGACAAAATTGGCTTGACAGTAAGAGACAGAGGGTGCTGGTGGGTGGTTGTTTTTCAGGCTGGAAGTCTGTCACCAGTGGTGTTCTAACAGAATCGGTGCCGGGTCCACTTTTGTTTTCCATTTATGTAAATGATTTGGATGAGAATATAGGAGGAATAGTTAGTGGGTTTGCGGATGGCACTAAAATTCGTGATATAGTGGACAGTGAAGAAGGTTATCAAAGACGATAAAGGGATTTTGATCAATTGAATCACTGAGGAGTGGCAGATAGAGTTTAATTTGGATAAATCCGAGGTATTGCATTTTGTTAAAACAAACAAGGACAGGACTTATACAGTTAATGGTCGGGCCTTTAGGGACTCAGGTCCATCATTTTTTGAAATTTGCATCCCATGTGGACGTGGTGGTAAAGAAGGTGTTTCGCATGCTTGCCTTCATTGCTCAGACCTATGAGTCTCGGAGTTTTAGCGTCATGATGAGGTTGTACAGGACTTTGGTGAAGTCCTCTTCTGGAGTACTGTGTGCAGTTCTGGTTGCTCTGCTATAGGAAGGATATTATTAAACTAGAGATGGTTCAGAAAAGATTTACCAGGATGTCACCAAAAATGGAAGGTTTGTTATAAACATAGGCTGGGACTTTTTCACTGGAGTGTAGGAGGGTGAGGGGTGATCGTATCGAGGTTTATAAAATCATGAGAGACATAGATAAGGTGAATGATAAGGGTTTGTCCTAGAACAGAAGACCAAAACTAGAGGGGCATTTTTAAGGTGAGAGGAGAAAGATTTGGAAAGGACAGGAGGGGCAACTTTTTTCGACAGAGAGTGGTTTGTGTGTGAAACATTTAAAAGACATTTGGATAAGTTCATGAATAGGAAAGGTATGGAGGGATATGGGCAAAATGCAGACAGATGGGACTCGTTTAGTTTGGGAACATGGTTGGCATGGACTGGTTGGAAAGAAAGGTCTGTTTCTGTGCTATATGACTCTATGTCCTGGGCCTGAGGTGACTGATATCCCATGACCATTTTCTTAAGTGCCAGGTTTGACTCCAACCTGCAGGGTGCTTGCCCCAATACTCATTGGCTCCAGTTTTGCTCCACCTTCATTCCACACTCAGTCAAATGTGAACTTGATGTCAAGGACTGTCACTCTCACCTCCCCTCTGGAATTCACCTGTGAACCAAGGCTGTAATGAGGTCATGAGCTGAGTGGCCCTGGGGGAACCCAAACCGAGTGTCATGAAGCAGGTATTTATAAAGTAAGTTAAAGTAAGTAGAGGCAACACGGTGGCTCAGTGGTTAGCACTGCTGCCTCACAGCACTAGGGTCCCAGGTTCTATTCTAGCCTTGGCGACTGTCTGTGTGGAGTTTGCACATTCTCTGTGTGGGTTTCCTCCCACAATCCAAAGATGTGTAGGTCAGGTGGATTGGCCATGCTAAATGGTCCATAGTGGTAGGCGCATTGGTCAGAGGGAAGTGTGTCTGGGTGGGTTACTCTTTGGAGGATCAGTGTGGACTGGTATGGCCGAAGGGCCTGTTTCCACACTGTAGGTAATCTAATCTAATCCAAAAGTCTATTTGATAACATTGTCACTGTCCATCACTAGACTGATGGTAATTGGCTGGGTTGAATGTGTCCTGCCTTTTGTGTACATGACATACCTGGGCTATTGCCCACATAGTTGGGTAGGTGCCAGTGTTGTAACTGTGCTGGGAAGAGCTTGGTTCGGGGAGTGGCTGGAGCACAAGTCTTCAGTACTATTGCTGGAATGTTGTCAGGGCCCATAGCCTTTGCTGGATCCAGTTTAGATTAGATTACTTAGAGTGTGGAAACAGGCCCTTTGGCCCAACAAGTCCACACCAACCCTCCGAAGAGCAACCCACCCAGACCCATTCCCCTACATTTACCCCTTCACCTAATACTATGGACAAGTTAACAAGGCCAATTCACCTGACCTGCACATTTTTGGACTGTGGGAGGAAACTGGAGCACCCGGAGGGAACCCACACAGACACGGGGAGAATGTGCAAACTCCACACAGTCAGTCGCCTGAGGCGGGAATTGAACCTGGGTCTCTGGCGCTGTGAGGCAGCAGTGCTAACCACTGTGCCGCCCACCCTTTAACCCTTTCTGAAATTACTTGGAGTGAATCAAATTGGTTGATGACTGGCATTTGGGGCTTTCAGAGGAGATTCTTGTGAAACCTAGTTCTTCGTCATCGCCACTTTCTCATCCACCCCACATCTCTGGTTTAACCATAGCTTGTCCAATATTGAGCAATATCCTCCAGTTGGACTTTGGAAAGAGTGAAGCCATTGTCTTTGCCACAACTTCCATTCCTTAATTCCATTGTCCTCCTTCACAACAGTCTGAGGCTGATCCAGATCATTGACAATCATGTTTGATAAGGTTCCCCATGGTAGGCTACTGCAGAAAATACGGAGATATGGCATTGAGGGTGAGTTGGAGGTTTGGATTAGGAATTGGCTGGATGGAAGAAGACAGAGGGTAGTAGTTGATGGCAAAGTTTCTTCATGGAGTGCCGTCACTAGCGGTGTTCCGCAAGGATCTGTTTTGGGACCATTGCTGTTTGTCATTTTTATAAATGACCTGGAAGAGGGGTTAGAAGGTTGGGTGAGCAAGTTTGCGGATGATACGAAAGTCGGAGGAGTTGTTGACAGTGAGGAAGCATGTGGCAGGTTACAGCAGGATATAGAGAAGCTGCAGAGCTGGGCAGAAAGGTGGCAGATGGAATTCAATGTAGCTAAGTGCGAGGTGATTCACTTTGGGAAGAATAACAAAAAGATGGGGTACTGGGCTAATGGTCGGATACTTGGTAGTGTGGATGAGCAGAGGGATCTTGGTGTCCATGTACACAGATCTCTGAAAGTTGCCACCCAGGTAAATAGTGCGGTGAGGAAGGCATATGGCGTACTGGCTTTTATTGGTAGAGGAATTGAGTTCTGGAGTCCTGAGGTCATGATGCAGTTGTATAAGACTCTGGTACGGCCGCATCTGGAATATTGTGTGCAGTTTTGGTCGCCATACTATAGGAAGGATGTGGAGGCATTGGAACGGGTGCAGAGGAGGTTTACCAGGATGTTGCCTGGTATGGAAGGAAAATCGTATGAGGAAAGACTGAGGCACTTGGGGCTGTTTTCACTAGAGAAAAGAAGGTTTAGGGGTGACTTGATTGAGGTGTACAAGATGATTAGGGGGTTAGATAGGGTCGACAGTATGAACCTTTTCCCGCGTATTGAGTCGGGTATTACAAGGGGGCATAGCTTTAAATTAAGGGGGGGTAGATATAGGACTGATGTTAGGGGTAGGTTCTTCACTCAGCGAGTCGTTAGTTCATGGAATGCCCTGCCAGTAACAGTGGTGGACTCTCCATCTTTATGGGCATTTAAGAGGGCATTGGATAGGTATATGGAGGATAGTGGGTTAGTGTAGTTTAGGTGGGCTTGGATCGGCGCAACATCGAGGGCCCAAGGGCCTGTACTGCGCTGTATTCTTCTATGTTCTATGTTCTATGTTCTATGTGGGCTGATTTGACCCTGAGAACTTTGAAACCTATTACAATATTCTTCCAGCTGGTCTCCCACGGTCCACTGTCGAAACCTGTACTCATGCAGTCCCTGTCCCCTCCGAGTGACATTAACCCTCAGTGGAGTGATTCTTCTGTGTTAAAATTCATATCCTTGCTTTCAAATCCTTCTTTAGGAAAGATGTGGAGGAGAAGGTGTTAGACTGGAGTGGGCAAAACTAAAAATCACACCACACCAGGTTATAGTCCAACAGGTTTAATTGGAAGCACTAGCTTTCAGAATGCTGCTCCTTCATCAGGTTACTGATGATTGTGTGATGTTTAAGTTCTTTCGGAAAGTTTAGGAAACTCGGTCTGAGTGGACAAGAGGGGTCTGTTTCTGTGTTGTATAACTATATAATTCTATGACTGTCCCCTCCTGGCCCATTACTATCTGCATTCTTCCGATTCCTGCACATTCTCGATTTTAATCAAGTCAGGCAACATTGGTCCTCTGTTACTGCAGATCAAGTTCTGGAGTCATTTCCCCAGGTGCTATAAAACCAGCCAGGCCACTGGCTCCTTGATCTGTTTTAGCCCATTTAGGTAAAAACAATGACTGCCGATGCTGGAAACCAGATTCTGGAATAGAGTGGTGCTGGAAGAGCACAGCAGTTCAGGCAGCATCCGAGGAGCAGGAAAATCGACGTTTCGGGCAAAAGCCCTTCATCAGGAATAATAAATATTATTCCTGATGAAGGGCTTTTGCCCGAAACGTCGATTTTACTGCTCCTCGGATGCTGCCTGAATTGCTGTGCTCTTCCAGCACCACTAATCCAGAATTTAGCCCATTTAGCCTGTATATCCCTCCGGGCAATTTCCCATGCTGTCAATTCTATCTAATACAGGTAGACAACCCTTTATCCGAAATCCCAAAATCTGAAAGCTCCAAAGTCTGAAGGTTTTTTTGTGAAGTTTTTTTTTCTCATTAACAAGGTTGTTTGGTGTGCAAACAGTTAACCCAACCCTACCCTCTGGATGTGTATCGCTCAGATGTGACTTGGGGAGGGGAGGGGGTGGGGGGGGGGGGTGTGACCCATCAATAGCAGGCCTCAATTCTGTGCTATATGACTCTTATGTCCTGGGCCTGAGGTGACTGATATCCCATGACCATTTTCTTAAGTGCCAGGTTTGACTCCAACCTGCAGAGTGCTTGCCCCAATACTCATTGACTCCAGTTTTGCTCCACCTTCATTCCACACTCAGTCAAATGTGAACTTGATGTCAAGGACTGTCACTCTCACCTCCCCTCTGGAATTCACCTGTGAACCAAGTCTGTAATGAGGTCACGAGCTGAGTGGCCCTGGGGGAACCCAAACCGAGTGTCATGAAGCAGGTATTTATAAAGTAAGTTAAAGTAAGTAGAGGCAACACGGTGGCTCAGTGGTTAGCACTGCTGCCTCACAGCACCAGGGTCCCAGGTTCGATTCTAGCCTTGGCGACTGTCTGTGTGGAGTTTGCACATTCTCTGCGTGGGTTTCCTCCCACAATCCAAAGATGTGTAGGTCAGGTGGATTGGCCATGCTAAATGGCCCATAGTGGTAGGCGCATTGGTCAGAGGGATATGTGTCTGGGTGGGTTACTCACAATGAATCTAATGTTCAGTAAAATTTTTAAAACTTTAACCATCAAACTGTCATTTATTCTGAAATTCAAAGAATTCTGAATTCTGTAAACCAACTGGTCCCGAGCATTTTGGATAAAGGATTGTGCACCTGTAACTGTATAATTCAGGAAAAGCAGTAATGTCTCTGAGCTAGGAGCCCAGAACCCCAGGCTAACATTCTGGGGATACGGGCTTGATTTCCCCCAAGCCAGGTGGTGATGTTTAACTTTAATAAATATTTGAAATCTAAAGTTGATCCTCATGGTGACCATTGGTGTTTTTTAAAAAATCCATCTGGTTCACTGACGCCCTTTTAGGATGGAAATCTGCAATTAGGAATGGAAAATAAATGTTGGCCTAGACTGTAATGCCCATCCTGCGAACGTATTTTTTTTAAAAATGTATGTTTGCACACACATTCACATATAAACATATTAGATTAGATTAGATTCCCCTACAGTGTGGAAACAGGCCCTTCAGCCCAACAAGTCCACACCGACCCTCTGAAGAGAACCCACCCACAACCCTACCCTATATTTAGCCTTGACTGATGCACCTAATACTATGGGCAATTTAGCATGGCCAATCCACCTGACCTGTACATCGTTGGACTGTGGGAGGAAACCGGAGCAAACCCACACAGACGCAGGCAGAACGTGCAGACTCACACAGACAGTCACCCGAGGCTGGAATCGAACCGGGTCCCTGGTGCTGTGAAGCAGCGGTGCTAACCACTGAGCCACCATGCTGCCCTAATGCATGTTTAATACATGTATAACTATCCAACTAGTCCCATCCCCTCCTTGTACTTGGCAATCTATATCATGCTTCTCTGCCCTGAGAGTCTGTGGTGATTATAATGAGGTCGGCCAGATGGACTTCACAGAATGTGAGTTCCCTGAATGGGGCTGTTAATCTGGTCCAATCAGGGAGCTCGGGCTGACAGATATAACCAGGAGTGTCACCCTGGAGTTGTTCAGGGAGAGGTGGGCGCCGCAGGGAGTGGAGTGCATTATTTCCCCCTCCAACTCTATTTTGATTTAGTCCCTACCCTCCCCTTCACTGTTTTGATCACACAGCACTGCCCTTTGATGTGAAGGGCAGTGTTTGTCACTGGCCACCCGGGTGTTTTTCTATCTTCTTGGTGGTGGAAATTGAATAAAGATTCATACACCTTGTGTCTCTCACTGTGTCTCACACCTACACACACGCACCGTGGGTGCTGAGAAAAAAAAAAGCACTACAAAAAAAAAAGAGAAAAAAAGAAGAAAAAATAAACAGGAGTGTCAGGGGTTTTGTTCACACTGAGAGCTGGCCCTGGGGGAGCTGGGTCAGTGTGAAGGACTCTCCATGTGCGAATAAACATGGTGAGGGGATACTCCCAGCCTCTGTGCAGTTTTTCTAGAGTCTATCTGACTGGGACTCCATGATGAATGGAAGCTTGTACTGTGTCACCAGGAGGAGGGCAGTGAGTTCTGCTGTATCACTTCAGTTAAAGTAGCAAATTATTTTGTGTTTCTTATTGCCCTGTCAGGTAAATGGAGAATATATTAAAATTGAAACATGCAATTGACAGTCTTTTTATTTTCATTTGTAAGGGAAATTGGATTTGCGTTTTCATAAACTTCAGAATGATAAACATGGAGGCAGTGTGCGCTTGATTGACTGGCCTGTAGGGAGAGCACGGACTGATCAGGGAGCAGACTGCAAAACTGTATTAGCTGCTGTCATATCATAGAATCCTCACAGTGTGGAAGCAGGCCATTCAGCCCATCAAGTCTCTGAAGAGTATTCCACCCAGACCCACCCTACAACTCCTGCATTTCCAATGGCTAACCCATCTAGCCTGCACACTATGGGTGATTTTCCATGGCCAACCCACTTAACCTGGACATCTTTAGACTATGTGAGGAAATCAGAGTACTTGGAGGAAATCCCCACAGACACAGGCAGAATGTACAAACTTCCTACAGACAGTCGCCCTAAGGTGGAATCGAACCCGGATCCCTGGTGCTGTGAGGCAGCAGTGCTAACCATTGAGCCACCGTGCCCCCTCTCAGGCTCTTATTCCCCTTCATCTTTTTATCCCTATCCCCCACCTTCTCTCCCGAGAATGGGAACATGAGTAGATGAGGAGATATGTGGGTGTAAAGAATACTGTCTCCCTCTACTCCCCTGTCCCTCCCTCCCACCTCTGCCAAAACAGTGGTGGGGGGGCAATGCCGGTCTCTCTGAGGATTGTGTGACTCTGGAATTGTTTCAGAAGGCTGTGCGTGGGGATGCCATTGAATATTTTTACAGTGGAGATGGAGAGATCCCAGTTAGACGAGGGGCAATGAAGTGGTGGGGGCAGGAGGGTAGGAATGGGGAATTTAGAATACAAGCAGATTAGCTTGTTCAATGCTGAAAACGTGTTGCTGGAAAAGCGCAGCAGGTCAGGCAGCATCCAAGGAGCAGGAGAATCGACGTTTCGGATGTGAGCTCATGCCCGAAACGTAGATTCTCCTGTTCCCTGGATGCTGCCTGACCTGCTGCGCTTTTCCAGCGACACATTTTCAGCTCTGATCTCCAGCATCTGCAGCCCTCACTTTCTCCTAGCTTGTTGAATGGCCAAGCACACTCGAGGGGCCCTTCTTCCAGAAATCAATTTGAAATTCCCTTAACAATGCACAAAGAATGGTCATGGATTCTGGTCCCACCTACTTGAAGCTGGCTGTATTTAATTTAATGCTGCAGTACCATGGGTGCCCTCTCGAGACGGTGAGCTCTGATGTTGTAAATGTGGAGCTATCTCTCCTCTGTACAGTCGGGCAGAGAGATAGCACAATGTTGTTCGATTTGGATTCATAGACGGATGATAGGCACATTGTTGAACTCCAAAGAAGAAGACACCTACGTTAGCTGGAGCACAATGCAGTCACGCTCTCGGCTCAAAGGCAGAAGGCTGAGGTTTCCTGAGCAAGGTGAAATGCACAATCCCAGAGCCAGCAGTCAGGGAAATGTATTAGATATATCTGAATCAGAATGTTCATGTTATTAAAAACCTCCAGAGCGAATTGTGGGCCTCTCAGTCTTGAGATTAGATTCCCTACAGTATGGAAACAGGCCCTTCAGCCCAACAAGTCCACACCAACCCTCCGAAGAGCAACCCACCCCCCCTCTGACTAATGCACCTAATACTATGGGCAATTTAGCATGGCCAATTCACCTGACCTGTACATTGTTGGACTGTGAGAGGAAACCGGAGCAAACCCACACAGACATGGGGAGAACGTGCAGACTCCACACAGACAGTCACCCGAGGCTGGAATTGAATCTGGGATCCTGGTGCTGTGAGGCAGCAGTGCTAACCACTGAGCCACTATGCTGCCAACTCTTGAGAGCCCCTCCCAACATTATTTGAGAATCACCAGGAGAGCTCCCCTTCAGTGATCTGGTCAATATTAATCCCTGAACAAGCTGCATTAAAAACTGATGATCTGATCACTTTTGCTTTGCTTGTGGGAGCTTGCTGTGCACAAATTGGCTTCTGAGTTTCCTACCTTACAGTCGTGATTGTGCTTTGAAAAAAGTTCAGTAGCTTGAGGCTTTCTGAGGATGTGAAAGGAACTATAGGAATGCACCTTCCTTCTTCATTAACAGCATTTAGCTCTGTAAAGATTAAACATTTCCATCGCAGGAAGTTTCTCTGACCTTCTGCAATATTAGAACTGTTGTATAATTGAAATGAATAATTGAAAAAAATGTTTCACCAACACAGCTATTAATATTCCAGGCTGTATTCTAGCAGAGAGAGGTCCTCTGCTTTGTTGATGGGAATCTTGTTGTTCCTTTCAATTAGCTCCACTTTCTGTTCAACGTTTGTGAGAAGATTTGTAGCTCGGGTGCACGTTGTTGTGGTTCTGTTCACCGAGCTGGGAATTTGTGTTGCAGACGTTTCGTCCCCTGTCTAGGTGACATCCTCAGTGCTTGGGAACCTCCTGTGAAGCGCTTCTGTGATCTTTCCTCCGGTATTTGTAGTGGTTTGTCTCTGCCGCTTCCGGTTGTCAGTTCCAGCTGTCCGCTGCAGTGGTCGGTATATTGGGTCCTGGTAGATGTGCTTATTGATTGAATCTGTGGATGAGTGCCATGCCTCTAGGAATTCCCTGGCTGTTCTCTGTTTGGCTTGTCCTATAATAGTAGTGTTGTCCCAGTCAAATTCATGTTGCTTGTCATCTGCATGTGTGGCTACTAAGGATAGCTGGTCGTGTCGTTTTGTGGCTAGTTGGTGTCATGGATATGGATCGTTAGCTGTCTTCCTGTTTGTCCTATATAGTGTTTTGTGCAGTCCTTGCATGGTATTTTGCAAAACCAATGTAGTGTACAAAATCCCATGCAAGGACTGCACAAAACACTATATAGGACAAACAGGAAGACAGCTAACGATCCGCATCCATGAACACCAACTAGCCACAAAACGACACGACCAGCTATCCTTAGTAGTCACACATGCAGATGACAAGCAACATGAATTTGACTGGGACAACACTACTATTATAGGACAAGCCAAACAGAGAACAGCCAGGGAATTCCTAGAGGCATGGCACTCATCCACAGATTCAATCAATAAGCACATTGACCTGGACCCAATATACCAACCACTGCAGCGGACAGCTGGAACTGACAACCGGAAGCGGCAGAGACAAACCACTACAAATACCGGAGGAAAGATCACAGAAGCACTTCACAGGAGGCTCCCAAGCACTGAGGATGTCACCGAGACAGGGGACGAAACGTCTGCAACACAAATTCCCAGCTCGGTGAACAGATCCACTTTCTGTCTTCTATCCTGAGGACATTGGCTCCCCTGCATTAAAGAGACCCATTTCCTTGGGGAGGGGGACAAATGACCAAATGCTAAACTCAAGAAGCACACAGAATTTCCTTTTCTCTACTCCCTTCTTTTGCAGAATGTGGGTGTCACTGGCTGGAACAATACTTACTGCCTGTCCCTAGTTGCCCCTTGAGAAGGTGGGGGTGAGTTGCCTTCTTGAACTGCTGCAGTCCATGTGCTGTAGGGTGGCCCTTAGGGAGGGAATTCCAGGATTCTGATTCAGCGACAGTGAAGGAATGACAATATATTTCCAAGTCAGGATGGTGAGGGACTTTGAGAGGCGATGAAGCATTTTGCTTTGCCCAGCGTCTTCCTGGTTCAGTGCAGCTTCCCTGAAGGTGAATATCAGACAAGGCTGGTGCTACCTCAGACAACATCAATGAGAACCTTTCCCCCCAGAATGGAAACCCAGCTGAACGAGCAATTCTGGTCTCCCTACGACAAAAAGGACGTTGTGAAACTTGAAAGGGTTCAGAAGGGATTTGCAAGGATGTTGCCAGGGTTGGAGGGTTTGAGCTACAGGGAGAGGCTGAACAGGCTGGGGCTGTTTTCCCTGGAGTGTCGTAGGCTGAGGGGTGACCTTATCGAGGTTTATAAAATCATGAGGGGCACGGACAGAGTAGATAGACAAGCTCTTTTCCCTGGGGTGGGGGAGTCCAGGACTAGAGGGTATAGGTTTAAGGTGCGAGGGGGAAGATTTAAAAGGGACCTAAGGGGCAGCTTTTTCACGCAGAGGGTGGTATGTGTATGGAATGAGCTGCCAGAGGATGTGGTGGAGGCTGGTACAATTACAACATTTAAGAGGCATTTGGATGAGTATATGAATAGGAAGGGTTTGGAGGGATATGGGCCGGGTGCTGGCAGGTGGGACTAGATTGGGTTGGGATATCTGGTCGGCATGGACGGGTTGGACCGAAGGGTCTGTTTCCGTGTGTACATCTCTATGACTCTCTGACTCTATAATGTGAGGCATTGGACCATGAGGAACTCTGGTCCTGATTTAAGAGTAAACTGGTGGAATGTTTTCACAGAGAGCTGAATCAACAGCTGACATCTGCAGAATTTGAAATTTCAGGAATGGCTCTGCAGAAGAAAATGTTTGCAAAATTATCTCTCTGGGTCCTGCGCCAGCCATCGTCTGTCTCTGGCTCCCACACACAGCAAACGGGTTTCAGACTGTCTCATTACAAGAATTCTCAGCAGCAGCCAAGCAGTTGATTGGTTTCACTCTCAGGAAATAAAACAAACGGCGTTTTTGTCATCCCTCATTTTGGTGATGCTACTGTGATTTGTCTTTTGGAGTCATACAACACAAAAAGGCCCTTCAGCCCATTGAGTCTGCACTGACATAGCTGTCACTAAAGGGGAGCTAGTCCTACTTTGCTGCACCTGTCCCATTTCCTTGAATGTTATGATATTTGAAATGCTCATCCAAATATTTTTGGAAGGTTGTAGGGTTTCCAGCCTCCAGGCAGTGCATTCCAGATTCCCATCACCCGTGAAAACATTTTTTTTTCCCAAACCCCCCTCGGAATCTCCTGCCCCTTACCCTAAAACTATGCCCTTTTGTGACTGACCCCTCAATCAAGGGGAACAGCTGCTCTCTATTCACCGTGTCCATTCCCTGATTATCTTTCACACCTCAATCATGTCCCCTGTCAATCTTCGCTGCTCTAAAGAAGGCAATCCAATCCAATCTGGTCTCTCCTTTTGGTTCTATTTCTCCATTCCAGGCAACATCCTGGTGAACCTCCTCTGTACCCCCTCCAGTGCTATCACATCCATCCTGTAGTGAGGTGACCAGAACTGCACACAGTACTCCAGTTGTGGCCTGACCAATGCTCTGTAAAACTCCAACATTACTTCCTTGCTCCATAGGATTCAAGGCAAGTTGGCAAACTGGATCCAAAGTGGTTTACAAACAGGAGGCAAAGAGTAATAGTGGAGGGATGTTTTTGTGATTGGAAGCCTGTGACCAACAGGGTATCACTGTTCAGTACTCTAACCCTGGCTTTGTTTGTTATGTACATTAAAGACTAGGGTGTGAGTGTCAAGGGTATAATTAGTAAGTTTCTCGATGGTGTGAAGATTGGTGGTATTGTTGAGAGTGAGGAGGATGGTCTCAGGCAACAGTGTGATATTCATCGATTCGTTGAATCAGAAAGTGCAGAAAAAACATCTGACCTTCACTCTGATCCCATTTACCAACACCTGGCCCATCGCCTTGAATATTGTGACCTGCTCATGCAGGTACGTCTTTAATGGAGTTGAGGCAACTCCCTTCTACCACCTTCCCAGGCAGCAAATTCCAGGCCATCACCATCCTCTGAGTCAAAGCAATTTTCCTCAAACCCTCCCTAAACCTCCTACCTCTCACCGTGAATCTGTGTCCCCTTGTGACTGACCCTTTCATTAAAGAGAACAGCAGCTCCTATACACTCTGCCCCTCATAATCTTGGAAACCGCAGTCTGGAAGGTGATGACCTAGAGGTATTATAGAATAACACAGAACAAAGAACAATCCAGCACAGGGACAGGACCTTCGACCCTCCAAGCCTGCGCTGACACGTTTTGCCTTTCCATACTAAACTTGTCTTCACTTATCCCTTTATTCCCTTCCTATTCATGTATTTGTCCAGGTGCTTCTTGAATGCTGCTATTGTGTCTGCTTCCACCACCCCCTCTGGCAATGCATTCCAGGCACTCACCACCCTTTATGTGAAAAACCTGCCTTGCACATCTCTTTTACACATCACACCCCCCTCGTATCTTGAACCTGTGCCCCATGGCAATTGACCCCTCCATCCTGGGAAAAAGTCTCATACTTACCGCTCTTCATCCCTGCCATTCACAATCTTTTAAATTTCTATTAGGTCGCCCCTCAACCTCCTGCGTTCCAGTGAAAACAAACGCAGTCTATCCAAACTTGCTTCCTAACTAAAATCCCCCATACCAGGCAACATCCTGGTAAACATTTTCTGTACCCTCTCCAAAGCATCCACATCCTTCTGGTAGTGTGGTGACCAGAACTGTACACAATATTCCAAGTGGGATCTAACTAAAGTTCTGTAAAGCTGCAGCATAACATGTCTATCCTTATGGTAAAAACAATGACTGCAGATGCTGGAAACCAGATTCTGGATCAGTGGTGCTGGAAGAGCACAGCAATTCAGGCAGCATCCGAGGACAGGCAAAATCAACGTTTCGGACAAAAGCCCTTCATCAGGAATAAAGGCAGAGAGACTAAAGCGTGGAGAGATAAGCTAGAGGAGAGTGGGGGTGGGGATAGAGTAGCATGGAGTACAATAGGTGAGTGGGGGAGGAGATGAAGGTGATAGGTCAGGGAGGAGAGGGTGCAGTGGATAGGTGGAAAAGGAGCTGGACAGGTCGGACAAGTCTGGACAAGTCAGGGGATCGAGTTGCTGGAGGTTAGAAGCTAGGATGAGGTGGGGGAAGGGGAAATGAGGAAACTGTTGAAGTCCACATTGATGCCCTGGGGTTGAAGTATTCCGAGGCGGAAGATGAGGCGTTCTTCTTCCATGCATCTGGTGGTGAGGGAGCGGCGGTGAAGGAGGCCCAGCACCTCCATGTCCTCGGCAGAGTGGGAGGGGGAGTTGAAATGTTGAGCCACGGGGCGATTTGGTTGGTTGGTGCGGGTGTCTCGGAGATGTTCCCTAAAGCGCTCTGCTAGGAGGCGCCCAGTCTCCCCAATGTAGAGGAGACCGCATCGGGAGCAACGGATACAATAAATGATATTAGTGGATGTGCAGGTAAAACTTTGATGGATGTGGAAGGCTCCTTTAGGGCCTTGGTTGGAGGTGAGGGAGGAGGTGTGGGCACAGGTTTTACAGTTCCTGCGGTGGCAGGGGAAAGTGCCAGGATGGGAGGGTAGGTCGTAGGGGGGCGTGGACCTGACCAGGTAGTCACGGAGGGAACGGTCTTTGCGGAAGGCGGAGAGGGGTTGGGAGGGAAATATATCCCTGGTGGTGGGGTCTTTTTGGAGGTGGCGGAAATGTCGGCGGATGATTTGGTTTATGCGAAGGTTGGTAGGGTGGAAGGTGAGCACCAGGGGCGTTCTGTCCTTGTTGCGGTTGGAGGGGTTGGGTCTGAGGGCGGAGGTGCAGGATGTGGACGAGATGCGTTGGAGGGCATCTTTAACCACGTGGGAAGGGAAATTGCGATCTCTAAAGAAGGAGGCCATCTGGTGTGTTCTATGGTGGAACTGCTCCTCCTGGGAGCAGATCCGGCGGAGGCGGAGGAATTGGGAATACGGGATGGCATTTTTGCAAGAGGTAGGATGGGAAGAGGTGTAATTCAGGTAGCTGTGGGAGTCGGTGGGTTTGTAGAAAATGTCAGTGTCAAGTCGGTCGTCACTGATGGAGATGGAGAGGTCCAGGAAGGGGAGGGAGGTGTCAGAGATAGTCCAGGTAAATTTAAGATCAGGGTGGAATGTGTTGGTGAAGTTGATGAATTGCTCAACCTCCTCGCGGGAGCACGAGGTGACGCCAATGCAGTCATCAATGTAGCGGAGGAAGAGGTGGGGAGTGGTGCCGGTGTAATTACGGAAGATCAACTGTTCTATGTAGCCAACAAAGAGACAGGCATAGCTGGGGCCCACACGTGTGCCCATGGCTACCCCTTTGGTCTGGAGGAAGTGGGAGGATTCAAAGGAGAAATTGTTAAGGGTGAGGACCAGTTCGGCCAAACGAATGAGAGTGTCGGTGGAGGGGTACTGTTGGGAACGTCTGGAGAGGAAAAAACGGAGGGCTTGGAGGCCCTGGTCATGGCGGATGGAGGTGTAGAGGGATTGGATATCCATGGTGAAGATGAGGCGTTGGGGGCCGGGGAAACTGAAGTCTTGGAGGAGGTGGAGGGCGTGGGTGGTGTCTCGAACGTATGTGGGGAGTTCCTGGACTAGGGGGGATAGGACAGTGTCGAGGTAGGTAGAGATGAGTTCAGTGGGGCAGGATCATGCTGAGACAATGGGTCGGCCAGGGTGGTCAGGCTTGTGGATCTTGGGAAGGAGGTAGAACCGGGCAGTGCGGGGTTCTCGGACTACGAGGTTGGAAGCTGTGGGTGGGAGATCTCCTGAGGTGATGAGGTTGTGTATGGTCTGGGAGATGATGGTTTGGTGATGGGGTGGGGGGGGTCATGGTCGAGGGGGCGGTAGGAAGAGGTGTCCTCGAGTTGGCGTTTGGCTTCAGCGGTGTAGAGGTCAGTGCGCCAGACTACCGCTGCGCCCCCTTTACCTGTTGGCTTGATGGTGAGGTCAGGATTGGAGCAGAGGGATTGGAGGGCTGCGCGTTGTGAGGATGAGAGGTTGGAGTGGGGGAGGGGGGTTGACAGGTTGAGGCGGTTAATGTCCCGGCGGCAGTTGGAAATGAAGAGGTCGAGGGCAGGTAATAGGCCAGCGTGGGGTGTCCAGGTGGATGCACTATGTTGGAGGTGGGCGAAGGGGTCCTTGGAAGGTGGGCGGGAGTCCTGATTGTGAAAGTAAGCTTGGAGGCGGAGGCGACGGAAGAAGTGTTCGATGTCACGACGTGTATTAAATTCATTGATGCGTGGACGGAGGGGGACGAAGGTGAGTCCTTTGCTGAGGACTGATCGTTTGTCCTCAGTGAGTAGGAGGTCTGGAGGGATGGTGAAAACTCGGCAAGGCTGGGAGCTGGGATCAGGTGTGGGTGTGGAGCTGGGAGTGGGGTCAGAGCCAGTAGCTGGAGTGGGTGTGATGGTGGGGGGAATGGGGGTGGAGGCATGAGCAGGGGTAGTGTTCCCCTCGGGGTTCTGGGGGGTGGGGATAGTGACAGTGGGGTCTGTGGGGGGGCGTGTCAGCAGAATGCAGGCGAGTGGCGCTGGTGGGGGCGGAAGTGGTGGCAGACACGGCAGTAGGGGTGGTGGAAGTCACTGAGCGTGTGGCATCAGTGATGATGTGAGGGGCGGAAGTGTCTGTGGGAGTGGCCATGATGGGGGCAGAAGTGACATCATCAATCAGCGTGGGGGTGGTAGCTGCATCAGCCGCATGGCTAATGGCGTTTCCGAGACCAGGGGAATCTTCTGGAATGTTCGAGGAGCGCTGGTTATGGAGGTGGGTGGATAAAAGTTTGTTGTACTTACAGTTTTTGATGTTTGAGATGGAGTTGAAATACTGTTTGTTGAGAGTATGAATTCACCTGAGGATGTAGTACAAAGTGGGTCCTTTGCAATTCTGAGAGAGTGTGGCCCTCAGCTGAGGCAGGGCAGACTGTAGAGAGGTTAGGTGCCGGCGCATTGCTGCGAGTGTGGAGCGGAGGAACTTGAAGGACAACTGTTGCTGGTGTTTTTGAATCTGTAGTCTGTACTGTTTGTCCAGTTCGGGTCCAAACTCTGCTGGTTTAAAGGTGGTCCGGAGTCCGTGTGGGATGAGTTGGTTACAGAGGCAGGCACTGAGGAAGCAAATGTGGCTGTGATAGCGGGTTTGTATCCTTATAGTCAATGCGCAGTCTAATGAAGACAAGCATGCTAGAGGCCATTTTTACTCCCTACCTACCTGAGCTGTCACCTTCAGTGATCTGTGGACCTGCACACCTAGAACCTTCTGTATTTCAACATTCCTAAGGGTCTGTCATCCACTATATCATTTCCATCTGTATTTGACCTTCCCTAATGCATCACCTCACATTTGTCCTGATTAAACTCCATCTGTCCATGCCTCCAACTGATCTATATCCTGCTGTATCCTCTGACAATCCTCCTCACTATCCGCAACTCCACCAATCTTTTTATCACCCACAAGCGTACTGAAGAGACCAGCGACATGTTCCTCCCTGTCAGTTATGTGGACCATGAACCGATGTCCCAGCACTGATCCCTGTGGAAGACCACTAGTCACAGCCCTCCATTCTGAGAAACATCCTTCCACCACTACCCTCTGTCTCCTGTGACTAAGCCAGTATCCACCTTGCTAGCTCACTTCGATACCATGCGACTTCAGCTTTTGTACCAGTCTGCCATGAGGGGCCTTGTCAAAAGCTGTACTGAAGTCCATGTAGACGATATCAACTACTTTACCCTCATCAATCATCTTCATCACCTCCTCAAAAAACCTGATCAAGTTAGTGAGGCACATTCTGCCCCACACAAAACCATGCTGTCTATCGCTAACCAGTCTGTTTGCTTCTAAATGTGTACAGATTTTGTCTCTGTGAATTTTTTCCAATAATTTCTCTACCACTGATGTGAGACTCACAGGCCTATAATTTCCGGGATTATCCCTGCTACCCTGCTTAAACAGTGGAACAATATTGGCTATTCTCCAGTCCTCTGGGACCTGACCTGTGGCTAAAGATGACACAAAGATGGCTGTCAGTGCTCCAGTAATTTGTTTTCTTGCCTCCCTCAGTACTCCAGGATAGATCCCATCAGGACCCGGAGATTTATCTACCTTAATATTTTTTAAGACGCGCAATATCTCCTCCATTTTGATAGCAACTTGGCTTAGAAACTTGACAATTCCTTCCCTGAGATCATCCTCCCCAACCCTCACCTTCGTTTTGGTGAATATTGACACAGAATATTTGCTTAATACCTCATCTTCTTCTTCTGGCTCCACATACACATTCCCTCCTTTACTCTTGAATGGGCTAACCATTTCCCTGGCTATACCCTTTTTTATATAGACGTTTAAAAAGCTTTGGGATTCTCCCTAATCCTGTTCGCTAACAACTTTTCATGACCCCCTTTAGAACATAGAACAATACAGCACAGAACAGGCCCTTCGGCCCTCGATGATGTGCCGACCTCAGCTTGCACCTCCCCCCGCCCCACCCCATACTATCCCATCATCATCCAAGGATTGTTTAAATCTCCCTAATGTGGCTGAGTTGACCACATCGGCAGGTAGGGCGTTTTCCATGTCCTTACCACTCTCTGAGTAAAGAACCTGCCTCTGACATCTGTCTTAAATCTATCACCCCTCAATTTGTAGTTATGTCTCTTTGTACACTCTGACATCATCATCCCAGGAAAACGACTTTTAATTCCTTGTTTAAGCTCTTTCCTACTTTCCTTATATAATTAAAGGGCTTCATCAGTTCCCATCCTCATAGACCTTATGCATGCTTCCTTTTTCTTTTTGACCAAGGTCATAACTTCCCTGGTCACCCAAGGTTCACATATCTTGCCATACCTGTCTTTCATTCTCACAGGAATGGGCCGCTTGTGAACTCTTATCAACTGCCATTTTTAATACTCCCACCGGTCATTGGACTATTAATCCAGAGATCCCGGTAATGATCTGGGGACACAGGTTTGAATTTTGCCGTGGCAGATGGTAGAAATTGAATCCAATGCAAGTCTGGAATTAAGAGCTTGATGATGACCATGAAACCGTTGTCAATTTTCAGAAAAACTCATCTGGTTCACTGATGTCCTAGAGTGAAGGTAATCCACCTAATTTACTGTAGACCCACAGCAGTGCGGGTTATATGTAACTGCCCTCGAGGTAATTAGGAATGGACCCTAAATGCTGGCAACACTATCATCCCATGAATAAATGAAAAAGCATCAGATTACCCCTCAGTCCTTTCTGCTCCAAAAAACACCACCCAAGCCTGTCCAACCTTTCTTCATAACCTACAGCTTCCAGTCCAGGCAGCATCCTGGTGAATCTCCTCTGCACACCCTCCAGTACAAACACATGCTTCTAGTAATGCAGCAACCAGGACTACACACAGAGAATTAGCTGTGTTCTCACCAAAGTTCTATACAAGGAGAAAGTGAGGACTGCAGATGCTGGAGATCAGAGCTGAAAATGTGTTGCTGGAAAAGCGCAGCAGGTCAGGCAGCAGCAACACATTTTCAGCCTCCAGCATCTGCAGTCTCCTGCTCCTTGGATGCTGCCTGACCTGCTGCGCTTTTCCAGCAACACATTTTCAGTAAAGTTCTGTACAACTCCATCATACTGATCAGCTGGTAAATTGGGCAGAGTGATGGCAGATGGATAAGTGTGAGGTAATGTACTTTCACAGAATCCCTACAGTGCAGATAGAGGCCATTCAGCCCATCAAATCTGTACTGACCCTCTAAACAGCATTCCGCTCAGACCCACTTCCCCCTATCCCCATAACCCTGTGTGAACAAAATGCTAAGTTCCCCCAACCTGCACATTCCTGGACACGATAGGCAATTTAGCATGGCCAATCCCCTTGAGCTGCACATTCTTTGGACTGTGGGATGAAGTTAGAGGACCCAGACAAAATCCATGCAGACCTGGGCAGAATGTCTACTGAAAGGTAGGTCCTTAGGGTATACTGAGGATCAAAGGCACCTTGGTGTACATGTCCATAGACCCCTGAAAGTGTCAGCACAGGGAGACAGGCTGGTGCAGAAGCATATGCAACGTTTGCCTTCAGTTGCTGGTGGGTAGAATATAGCAACAGGGAAGTCTTGTTACAACTTTACAGAACATTGATTAGACCACAGTGTCAGGTTGCCACACTGTTAGGACCAATTCCACCACAGAACACAACAGATGGTCTCTTTCTTCATACACCGCAATTTCCCCTCCCACGTGGTCGATGATGCCCTCCAACGCATCTCATCCACTTCCTGCACCTCCACCCTCCAGCCCCACCCGTCCAACCACAACAAGGGCAGAACTCTTCTGGTCCTCACCTTCTACCCCACCCACCGCCGCATACATCGCATCATCCTCCACCATTTCCGCCACCTACAAACCGACCCCACCACCAGAAATATATTCCCCTTCCCACCCCCATCTGTCTCCTGTACAGACCATTCCCTCTGCGACACTCTTGTCAGGCCCATGCCACCCACCAACCCACCCGCCTCTCCCTGCACCTTCCCCTGCCACAGCAAGTAGTGCAAAAGCTGCCTCCACGCATCCCCCCTCACCTCCCCCCTCACCTCCCCACACACCTCCTCCTCACCTCCCGCTCACCTCCCCCCTCACCTCCTCCCACACCTCCCCCTCACGTACCCCTCACCTCCCCCTCACCTCCCCCTCACATCCCCCCTCACCTCCCCCCTCACCTCCCCCTCACGTACCCCTCACCTCCCCCTCACATCCCCCACACCTCCCCCTCACCTCCCCCTCACATCCCCCCGACACCTCCCCCCAAACTGCGCCCCACACCACCCCCTCACCTCCCCCACACCTCCCCCTCACCTCCCCCCTCACCTCCCCCCTCACCTCCCCCCTCACATCCCCCTCACCTCCCCACTCACGTCCCCCCACACCTCCCCCCACACCTCCCCCTCACCTCCACCCTCAACTCCCCCCTCACCTCCCCCCTCACCTCCCCCCACACCTCCTCCCTCACCTCCCCCTCACCTCCTCCCTCACCTCCACCCTCACCTCCCCCCACACCTCCCCCTCACCTCCCCCCTCACATCCCCCTCACCTCCCCCTCACCTCCCCCCACACCTCCCCCCTCATCTCCACCCTCAACTCCCCCCTCACCTCCCCCCACACCTCCTCCCTCACCTCCCCCTCATCACCCCCTCACATCCCCCACACCTCCCCCTCACCTCCCCCCTCACCTCCTCCCTCACCTCCCCCCTCACCTCCTCCGTCACCTCCCCCTCATCTCTCCCTTCACATCCCCCCTCACATCCCCCCCACACCTCCCCCCAAACTGCGCCCCACACCGCCCCCTCACCTCTCCCAACACCTCCCCCTCACCTCCCCCACACCGCCCCCACACCTCTCCCCACACCTCCCCCTCACCTCCCCCACACATCCCCCCTCATCTCCCCCCCACACCTCCCCCTCAACTCTCCCCACATCTCCCCCCTCACCTCCCCCCCACATCTCCCCCTCACCTCCCCCACGCCTCCCCCCTCACCTCCCCCCACACCTCCCCCCACACCTCCCCCCTCACAAACCCCCGCACCTCCCCCCAAACCGCTCCCCACACCCCCCTCACCGCCCCCACACCTCCCCCCTCACCTCCCCCTCACCTCCCCCTCACATCCCCCCGACACCTCCCCCCAAACTGCGCCCCACACCTCCCCCTCACCTCCCCCACACCTCCCCCCACACCTCCCCCCTCACATCCCCCACACCTCCCCCTCACCTCCCCCCTCACCTCCCCCCTCACCTCCCCCCTCACATCCCCCTCACCTCCCCCCTCACCTCCCCCCACACCTCCCCCCACACCTCCCCCTCACCTCCACCCTCACCTCCCCCCTCACCTCCCCCCACACCTCCTCCCTCACCTCCCCCTCATCACCCCCTCACATCCCCCACACCTCCCCCTCACCTCCCCCTCACCTCCTCCCTCACCTCCCCCTCATCTCTCCCTTCACATCCCACCACACCTCCCCCCTCACCTCCCCCAACACCTCCCCCCTCACAAACCCCCCACTCCTCACCCCAAACCGCTCCCCACACCCCCCACACCCCCCTCACCTCCCCCACACCTCCCCCTCACCTCCACCCTCACCTCCCCCCACACCTCCCCCTCACCTCCCCCCTCACATCCCCCTCACCTCCCCCTCACCTCCCCCCACACCTCCCCCCTCATCTCCACCCTCAACGCCCCCCTCACCTCCCCCCTCACCTCCCCCCACACCTCCTCCCTCACCTCCCCCTCATCACCCCCTCACATCCCCCACACCTCCCCCTCACCTCCCCCCTCACCTCCTGCCTCACCTCCCCCCACACCTCCTCCCTCACCTCCCCCTCATCACCCCCTCACATCCCCCACACCTCCCCCTCACCTCCCCCCTCACCTCCTCCGTCACCTCCCCCTCATCTCTCCCTTCACATCCCCCCTCACATCCCCCCCACACCTCCCCCCAAACTGCGCCCCACACCGCCCCCTCACCTCTCCCAACACCTCCCCCTCACCTCCCCCACACCGCCCCCACACCTCTCCCCACACCTCCCCCTCACCTCCCCCACACCTCCCCCCTCATCTCCCCCCCACACCTCCCCCTCAACTCTCCCCACACCTCCCCCCTCACCTCCCCCCCACATCTCCCCCTCACCTCCCCCACACCTCCCCCCTCATCTCCCCCCCACACCTCCCCCTCACCTCTCCCCACACCTCCCCCCTCACCACCCCCCACATCTCCCCCTCACCTCCCCCACCTCCCCCCTCACCTCCCCCCACACCTCCCCCTCACCTCACCCCACACCTCCCCCCTCACAAACCCCCCGCACCTCCCCCCAAACCGCTCCCCACACCCCCCTCACCGCCCCCACACCTCCCCCCTCACCTCCCCCTCACTTCCCCCTCACCTCCCCCCTAACTTCCCCCTCACCCCCCCTTACCTCTCCCCACACCTCCCCCCACCTCCCCCTTCACACCACCAGCACCCTCTCACCTCCCCCATCTCCCACCCATCTCCCACCACACCTCCCCTACACCTCCCCCTCACCTCGCCCTCACCTGCCCCCACACATCCCCCTCACCTCCCCCACGCTGACCCCACATCTCCCCCTCACCTCCCCCGACACTTCCCCCTCACCTCCCCCTCACCTGCCCCCACACTTCCACCACACTTCCCCCACCCCTCCCCCTCAGCTCCCCCCACCTCCCTCATGCCTCCCCCCTACACCGCCCCCACACCTCCCCCTCACCTCCCCCTTACCTCCATCACACCTCCCCCTCACCTCCCCCCACACCTCTCCTCACCTCCCCTCACACCTCCCCCTCACCTCCCCCCACACCTCCCTCTCACCTCCCCCTCACCACCCCCCACACCTTCCCCACACCTCCCCCACACCTCCCCCTCACCTCCTCCCACACCTCCCCCCTCACGTACCCCTCACCTCCCCCTCACCTCCCCCTCACATCCCCCCTCACCTCCCCCCTCACCTCCCCCTCACGTACCCCTCACATCCCCCACACCTCCCCCTCACCTCCCCCTCACATCCCCCCGACACCTCCCCCCAAACTGCGCCCCACACCTCCCCCTCACCTCCCCCACACCTCCCCACACACCTCCCCCCTCACATCCCCCACACCTCCCCCTCACCTCCCCCTCACCTCCTCCTTCACCTCCCCCTCATCTCTCCCTTCACATCCCACCACACCTCCCCCCTCACAAACCCCCCACTCCTCACCCCAAACCGCTCCCCACACCCCCCTCACCTCCCCCACACCTCCCCCTCACCTCCACCCTCACCTCCCCCCACACCTCCCCCTCACCTCCCCCCTCACATCCCCCTCACCTCCCCCTCACCTCCCCCCACACCTCCCCCCTCATCTCCACCCTCAACTCCCCCCTCACCTCCCCCCTCACCTCCCCCCACACCTCCTCCCTCACCTCCCCCTCAACACCCCCTCACATCCCCCACACCTCCCCCTCACCTCCCCCCTCACCTCCTCCCTCACCTCCCCCCACACCTCCTCCCTCACCTCCCCCTCATCACCCCCTCACATCCCCCACACCTCCCCCTCACCTCCCCCCTCACCTCCTCCGTCACCTCCCCCTCATCTCTCCCTTCACATCCCCCCTCACATCCCCCCCACACCTCCCCCCCAAACTGCGCCCCACACCACCCCCTCACCTCTCCCAACACCTCCCCCTCACTTCCCCCACACCTCCCCCCTCATCTCCCCCCCACACCTCCCCCTCACCTCTCCCCACACCTCCCCCCTCACCTCACCCCCACATCTCCCCCTCACCTCCCCCACACCTCCCCCCTCACCTCCCCCCACACCTCCCCCCTCACCTCCCCCCACACCTCCCCCCTCACAAACCGCCGCACCTCCCCCCAAACCGCTCCCCACACCCCCCTCACCGCCCCCACACCTCCCCCCTCACCTCCCCCTCACTTCCCCCTCACCTCCCCCCTAACTTCCCCCTCACCCCCCCCTTACCTCTCCCCACACCTCCCCCTTCACACCACCAGCACCCTCTCACCTCCCCCATCTCCCACCCATCTCCCCCCACACCTCCCCTACACCTCCCCCTCACCTCGCCCTCACCTGCCCCCACACATCCCCCTCACCTCCCCCACGCCGACCCCACATCTCCCCCTCACCTCCCCCGACACTTCCCCCTCACCTCCCTCTCACCTGCCCCCACACTTCCACCACACTTCCCCCACCCCTCCCCCTCAGCTCCCCCCCACCTCCCTCATGCCTCCCCCCACACCGCCCCCACACCTCCCCCTCACCTCCCCCTTACCTCCATCACACCTCCCCCTCACCTCGCCCCACACCTCTCCTCACCTCCCCTCACACCTCCCCCTCACCTCCCCCCACACCTCCCTCTCTCCTCCCCCTCACCAACCCCCACACCTTCCCCACACCTCCCCCACACCTCCCCCTCACCTCCTCCCACACCTCCCCCTCACGTACCCCTCACCTCCCCCTCACATCCCCCCTCACCTCCCCCCTCACCTCCCCCTCACGTACCCCTCACCTCCCCCTCACATCCCCCACACCTCCCCCTCACCTCCCCCTCACATCCCCCCGACACCTCCCCCCAAACTGCGCCCCACACCTCCCCCTCACCTCCCCCACACCTCCCCCCACACCTCCCCCCTCACATCCCCCGCACCTCCCCCTCACCTCCCCCCTCACCTCCCCCCTCACCTCCCCCTCACATCCCCCTCACCTCCCCCCTCACCTCCCCCCACATCTCCCCCCACACCTCCCCCTCACCTCCACCCTCAACTCCCCCCTCACCTCCCCCCTCACCTCCCCCACACCTCCTCCCTCACCTCCCCCTCATCACCCCCTCACATCCCCCACACCTCCCCCTCACCTCCCCCTCACCTCCTCCCTCACCTCCCCCTCATCACTCCCTTCACATCCCACCACACCTCCCCCAACACCTCCCCCCTCACAAACCCCCCACTCCTCACCCCAAACCGCTCCCCACACCCCCCTCACCTCCCCCACACCTCCCCCTCACCTCCACCCTCACCTCCCCCCACACCTCCCCCTCACCTCCCCCCTCACATCCCCCTCACCTCCCCCTCACCTCCCCCCACACCTCCTCCCTCACCTCCCCCTCATCACCCCCTCACATCCCCCACACCTCCCCCTCACCTCCCCCCTCACCTCCTCCCTCACCTCCCCCCACACCTCCTCCCTCACCTCCCCCTCATCACCCCCTCACATCCCCCACACCTCCCCCTCACCTCCCCCCTCACCTCCTCCGTCACCTCCCCCTCATCTCTCCCTTCACATCCCCCCTCACATCCCCCCCACACTTCCCCCCAAACTGCGCCCCACACCACCCCCTCACCTCTCCCAACACCTCCCCCTCACCTCCCCCACACCTCCCCCCTCACCTCCCCCCCACACCTCCCCCCTCACCTCCCCCCACACCTCCCCCCTCACCTCCCCCCACACCTCCCCCCTCACAAACCCCCCGCACCTCCCCCCAAACCGCTCCCCACACCCCCCTCACCGCCCCCACACCTCCCCCCTCACCTCCCCCTCACTTCCCCCTCACCTCCCCCCTAACTTCCCCCTCACCCCCCCCCTTACCTCTCCCCACACCTCCCCCCACCTCCCCCTTCACACCACCAGCACCCTCTCACCTCCCCCATCTCCCACCCATCTCCCACCACACCTCCCCTACACCTCCCCCTCACCTCGCCCTCACCTGCCCCCACACATCCCCCTCACCTCCCCCACGCCGACCCCACATCTCCCCCTCACCTCCCCCGACACTTCCCCCTCACCTCCCCCTCACCTGCCCCCACACTTCCACCACACTTCCCCCACCCCTCCCCCTCAGCTCCCCCCCACCTCCCTCATGCCTCCCCCCACACCGCCCCCACACCTCCCCCTCACCTCCCCCTTACCTCCATCACACCTCCCCCTCACCTCCCCCCACACCTCTCCTCACCTCCCCTCACACCTCCCCCTCACCTCCCCCCACACCTCCCTCTCTCCTCCCCCTCACCACCCCCCACACCTTCCCCACACCTCCCCCTCACCTCCCCATAACCTCCCTCACACCGCCCCCTCAACTCCTCCCACACCTCCCCCTCACCTCCCCCCACACCTCCCCCTCACCTCCCCCCACACCTCCCCCCACACCTCCCACTCTCTTCCCCCCCACCTCTCCCCACACCTACCCCTCTCCTCCCCCTCACCTCTCCCCACACCTCCCCCTCACCACCCCCCACACCTCCCCCTCACCTCCCCTCACCTCCACCACATCTTCCCCTCGCCTCCCCCTCACCTCACCCCACACCTGCCCCCACACCTCCACCCACACCTCCCCCTCACCTCCCCCCAGACCACCCCTCACCTCCCCCACACCTCACCCTTACCTCCCCCCACACCTCACACCACACCTCCCCCTCAACTCCCCCACACCCCCCCTCACTTCCCCACACCTCCCCCTCACCTCCCCATCACCCCCCCTCACCTCTCCCCACACCTCCCCCACCTCCCCCTTCCCACCACCAGCACCCCCTCACCTCCCCCTCACCTCCCCCCACATCTCCCCCTCACCACCCCCCACACCTCCCCCTCACCTCCCCCTCACCTCCCCTCACCTCCACCACATCTTCCCCTCGCCTCCCCCTCACCTCCCCCCACACCTCCCTCCACATATCCCCCTCACCACCCCCCACACCTCCCCCTCACCTCCCCCTCACCTCCCCTCACCTCCACCACATCTTCCCCTCGCCTCCCCCTCACCTCCCCCCACACCTGCCCCCACACCTCCACCCACACCTCCCATTCACCTCTCCCCACACCTCCCCCTCACCTGCCCCGACATCTCCCCCTCACCTCCCCCCACCTCCCCCACACCTCCCCCTCACCTCCCCCCACCTCCCCACACACCTCTCCATGACCTCCCCCTCACCTCTCCCCACACCTCCCCCTCACTTCCCCACACGCCTCCCCCTCACCTCCCCCCACGCCTCCCCCTCACTTCCCCTCACCACACCCCACACCTTCCCCACACCTCCCCTCACCTCCCCCACACCGCACCCTTACCTCCCCCCACACCTCACCCCACACCTCCCCCTCAACTCCCCCACACCCCCCCTCACCTCCCCCACACCTTTCCCACACCTCCCCCATCACCTCCCCATCACCCCCCCTCACCTCTCCCCACACCTCCCCCACCTCCCCCTTCCCACCACCAGCACCCCCTCACCTCCCCCTCACCTCCCCCCACATCTCCCCCTCACCACCCCCCAGACCTCCCCCTCACCTCCCCCTCACCTCCCCTCACCTCCACCACATCTTCCCCTCGCCTCCCCCTCACCTCCCCCCACACCTGCCCCCACACCTCCCCCCACATATCCCCCTCACCACCCCCCACACCTCCCCCTCACCTCCCCTCACCTCCACCACATCTTCCCCTCGCCTCCCCCTCACCTCCCCCCACAATTGCGCCCACACCTCCACCCACACCTCCCCCTCACCTCCCCCACATCTCACCCTTACCTCCCCCCACACCTCCCCCCACACCTCCCCCTCAACTCCCCCACACCTCCCCCTCACCTCCCCCATACCTCCCCCACACCTCCCCCTCACCTCCCCCTCACCTCCCCCTCACCACCCCCCACACCTCCCCCTCACCTCCCCCTCACCTCCCCTCACCTCCACCACATTTTCCCCTCGCCTCCCCCTCACCTCCCCCCACACCTGCCCCCACACCTCCCCCCACATATCCCCCTCACCACCCCCACACCTCCCCCACACCTCCCCCTCACCTCCCCTCACCTCCACCACATCTTCCCCTCGCCTCCCCCTCATCTCCCCCCACACCTGCCCCCACACCTCCACCCACACCTCCCCCTCACCTCCCCCCACACCTCCCCTCACCTCCCCCACATCTCACCCTTACCTCCCCCCACACCTCACCCCACACCTCCCCCTCAACTCCCCCACACCTCCCCTCACCTCCCCCACACCTCCCCCTCACCTCCCCCTCACCTCCCCCTTACCTCCCCCACACCTGCCCCCACACCTCCACCCACACCTCCCCCTCACCTCCCCCCACACCTCCCCTCACCTCCCCCACATCTCAACCTTACCTCCCCCCACACCTCACCCCACACCTCCCCCTCAACTCCCCCACACCCCCCCTCACCTCCCCCACACCTCCCCCTCACCTCCCCCACACCTCCCCCTCACCTCCCCCTTACCTCCCCCACACCTCCCCCACACCTCCCCCTCACCTCCCCCTCACCTGCCCCCACACCTCCCCCCCACCTGCCTCCCACTTCCCCCCACACCTCCCCCACCTTCCCCCACTCTTCCCCACCACACCAGTCACCTCCCCTCACCTCCCCCACACCTCCCCCTCACCTCCCGCCACACCTCCCCCTCTCCACCCCCTCACCTCCCCCTCACCTCACCCCCATACCTACCCCTCACCTCACCCTCACCTCACCCCTCACCTCCCCCTCACCTCCCCCACACCTACCCCTCACCTCCCCCCGCACCTTACCCTCACCTACCCCCACACCTCCCCCCACACCTCCCCCCCACCTCCCATTCACTCCCCCACACCTTCCCCTCACCTCCCCCCACACCTGCCCCCACACCTCCCCCCACACCTCCCCCCCACCTCCCGTTCACTCCCCCACATCTCCCGTTCACTCCCCCACACCTCCCACTCACCTCCCCCACATGTCCCACTCACCTCCCCCACACCTTCCCCACACCTCCCCCTCACCTCCCCCACACCTTCCCCACACCTCCCCCTCAACTCCCCCTCACCTCCCCCACACCTCCCCCTCACCTGCCCCCACACCTCCCCCCCACCTACCTCCCACCTCCCCCCACACCTCCCCCACCTTCCCCCTACACTTCCCCACCACACCCCTCACCTCCCCTCACCTCCCCCACACCTCCTCCCTCACCTCCTCCACACCTTCCCCCCACCTGGCTCCCACCTCCCCCCACACCTCCCCCCACCTCCCCCCACACTTCCCCCTCACCTCCCCCTCACCTCTCCCCACATCTCCCCCTCTCCTCCCCCTCACCTCTCCCCACATCTCCCCCTCTCCTCCCCCTCACCTCTCCCCACACCTCCCCCTCACTTCCCCACACCTCTCCCTCTCTTCCCCCTCACCTCTCCCCACACCTCCCCCTCTCCTCCCCCTCACCTCTCCCCACACCTCCCCCTCACTTCCCCACACCTCTCCCTCTCCTCCCCCTCACCTCTCCCCACACCTCCCCCTCACTTCCCCACACCTCTCCCTCTCTTCCCCCTCACCTCTCCCCACACCTCCCCCTCTCCTCCCCCTCACCTCTCCCCACACCTCCCCCTCACTTCCCCACACCTCTCCCTCTCCTCCCCCTCACCTCTCCCCACACCTCCCCCTCACTTCCCCACACGCCTCCCCCTCACCTCCCCTCACCTCCACCACATCTTCCCCTCGCCTCCCCCACACCTCCCCCTCACCTCCCCCCACACCTCCCCTCACCCCACCCACACCTCACCCTTACCTCCCCCCACACCTCACCCCACACCTCCCCCTCAACTCCCCCACACCTCACCTCCCCCACACCTCCCCCTCACCTCCCCCTTACCTCCCCCACACCTCCCCATCATCTCCCCCTCACCTCCCCCTCACCTGCCCTCACACCTCCCCCCCCACCTGCCTCCCACTTCCCCCCTCACCTCCCCCCACGCCTCCTCCCTCACCTCCCCCACACCTCCCCCTCACTTCCCCACACCTCTCCCTCTCCTCCCCCTCACCTCTCCCCACACCTCCCCCTCACTTCCCCATACGCCTCCCCCTCACCTCCCCTCACCTCCACCACATCTTCCCCTCGCCTCCCCCACACCTCCCCCTCACCTCCCCCCACACCTCCCCTCACCCCACCCACACCTCACCCTTACCTCCCCCAACACCTCACCCCACACCTCCCCCTCAACTCCCCCACACCTCACCTCCCCCACACCTCCCCCTTACCTCCCCCACACCTCCCCATCATCTCCCCCTCACCTCCCCCTCACCTGCCCTCACACCTCCCCCCCCACCTGCCTCCCACTTCCCCCCTCACCTCCCCCCACGCCTCCTCCCTCACCTCCCCCACACCTCTCCCTCACCTCCCGCCACACCTCCACCTCTCCACCCCCACACCTTCCCCTCACCTCTCCCCACACCTTCCCCTCACCTCTCCCCACACCTGCCCCCACAGCTCCCCCCCACCTCCCGTTCACTCCACCACACCTCCCCCACACCTCCCCCCACACCCCCCTCACCTCCCCCACACCTCCCCCACACCTTCCCCACACCTCCCCCACACCTCCCCCTCACCTCCCCCACACCTCCCCCTCACCTTCCCCACACCTCCCCCTCACCTCCCCCTCACCTTCCCCACACCTCCCCCTCACCTTCCCCACACCTCCCCCTCACCTCCCCCTCACCTCCCCCTCACCTTCCCCTCACCTCCCCCTCACCTCCCCCACACCTCCCCCTCACGTTCCCCACACCTCCCCCTCACCTCCCCCTCACCTCCCCCTCACCTCCCCCTCACCTCCCCCACACCTCCCCCTCACCTCCCCCACACCTCCCCCTCACCTGCCCCCACACCTCCCCACCACCTAACTCCCACCTCCCCCCACACCTCCCCCCACCTCCCCCCACACTTCCCCACTTCACCCCTCACCTCCCCTCACCTCCCCCAAACCTCCTCCCTCACCTCCCCCACACCTCCCCCTCACCTCCCCCACACCTTCCCCACACCTCCCCCTCACCTCCCCCACACCTCCCCCTCACCTCCCCCTCACCTGCCCCCACCCCTCCGCCCCACCTACCTCCCACCTCCCCCCACACCTCCCCCATCCTCCCCCCACACTTCCCCACCACACCCCTCACCTCCCCTCACCTCCCCCACACCTCCTCCCTCACCTCCCCCACACCTCCTCCCTCACCTCCCCCACACCTTCCCCTCACCTCCCGCCACACCTCCCCCTCACCTCCCGCCACACCTCCCCCTCACCTCCCCCTCACCTCCCCCTCACCTCACCCCCTCACCTCCCCCTCACCTCCCCCCACACCTTCCCCTCACCTCCCGCCACACCTCCCCCTCTCCTCCCACTCACCTCCCCCTCACCTCCCCCTCACCTCCTCCCACACCTTCCCCTCACCTCCCGCCTACTTCCCCCTCTCCTCCCACTCACCTCCCCCTCACCTCCCCCACACCTACCCCACACCTACCCCTCACCTCCCCCCACACCTTCCCCTCACCTCCCCCATACCTCCCCCCACACCTCCCCCTCACTCCCCCCACACCTTCTCCTCACCTCCCTCACACCTTCTCCTCACCTCCCCCACACCTACCCCACACCTACCCCTCACCTCCCCCTCACCTCCCCCTCACCTCCCCCCACACCTTGGTCCAGGTCCCCAAAGGAGCCTTCCACATCCATCAGAATTTTACCTGCACTTCCACATCCGTCATTTAGTGTACCCGTTGTTCCCGATGTGGTCTCCCCTTCACTGGGGAGACAGGACACCAATTTGTAGAGCGCTTCAGAGAACATTGCTGGGGGACACTCACTCTCACCAACCCTATCACCCCATGGCTGGACACTTCACCTCCCTGCCCCACTCTGCCGAGAACATACTGGTGCTGGGCCTCCTCCATCGCCAAACTCTCACCACCCGTCGCCTGGAGGAAGAATGCCTCATCTTCCGCCTCTGGACCCTCTAACCACATGGGATCAACATGGATTTCACCAGTTTCCTCAGTTCCCCTCCCCCCACCTTATCCCAGATCCAACCTTCCAACTCAGCACTGCCCTCTTGAACAGTCCTACCTGTCCATCTTCTTTCCCAACTATCTGCTCCACCCTCCTCTCTGGCCTATCACTATTGTGTCCACCTTCATCTCCCTATCGCACTCTCAGCTACCTTTCCCACAGTCCCACCCCACCTCCACCCTCATTTATCTCTCAGCATCCCCAGCCCATAAGCCTCATGCCGGATGAAGGGCTTATGCCCGAAACATCGATCCTCCTGCTCCTTGGATGCTGCCTGATCGTCTGTGTTTTTCTCCGAGTAGGCATTGGACCAAGTGTAGGTTCATGGGATTAATGTAGTTTGGTGTTTATTGGCCAGCACAGACATGGTAGGGTAAGGGGCCTGTTTCTATGCTGTATGACTATATGACAATGGCAAACATACACAATTAGCTACACTTGCACATTAATGCACAGACAGACACACACAAACATAGTTACTCAAACACACAGACAGGCACACATACAGATATGAGCACCCAAGCTTACCTACACACACACGATCAATTCACACACTTCCACAATGCGTGGGTAGACAAAAACACACAGTGTACACATTTTCACACACACAAATCCACACATAATCGGTTCAGCACGACAGTCCGTATTAAACACGACAGAGGCAGCAATCTGAGATTTGCCTTATTGTCTTTACTTGCTAACTTGGCCTGGAGACATCTCTGTCATTCAGAGAATGTCAGTGAACAGCTGGACACCTTCCAACACAGAATAACAGATGATGTGAAGCTCATATCTTAAACCATCACATCACAGTTCGTACTCCCACTGGACTCACTCCAAGCATCAAAAGAAAAATCAGTTTTTTTAGGGTGACATTCCATCCTGAAATCAACAAAACAGTGGCACTCATTTAGCTCCTTTAGCATTGAAACATGTCTCAAGTAACTTGACAGGATCAAATAATCTACAATAATGCCACATCAGGCAGTACTAAGGGAGTGCTGCACAGTTAGAGGGTCAGTGCTGAATGAGCGTCACACTGTTGGAGAGTCAGTACTGAGAGAGTGATGCACTGTCGGAGAGTCAGTACTGAGGGAGTGCTGCACTGTCGGAGGGTCAGTACTGAGAGAGTGCAGCACTGACAGAGGGTCAGTACTGAGGAAGTGCCGCACTGTCAGAGGGTCAGTACTGAGGGAGTGCTGCACTGTCAGAGAGTCAGTACTGAGGGAGTGCCGCACTGTCAGAGGGTCAGTACTGAGGGAGAGCTGCACTGTCAGAGGGTCAGTACTGAGGGAGAGCTGCACTGTCAGAGGGTCAGTACTGAAGGAGTGCTGCACTGTCAGAGGGTCAGTACTGAGAAGGTGCTGGACTGTCAGAGGGTCAGTACTGAGGGAGTGCCACACTGTCAGAGGGTCAATACTGAGAGAGTGCCGCACTGTCAGAGGGTCAGTACTGAGGGAGTGCCACACTGTCAGAGAGTCAGTACTGAGGGAGTGCCGCACTGTCAGAGGGTCAGCATTGAGGGAGTGCAGCACTGTCAGAGAGTCAGCATTGAGGGAGTGCTGCACTGTCAGAGGGTCAGTACTGAGGGAGTGCTGCACTGTCAGAGGGTCAGTACGGAAGGAGTGCTGCACTGTCAGAGGGTCTGTATTGAAGGAGTGCTGCACTGTCAGAGGATCAGTACTGAGGGAGTGCCACACTGTCAGAGGGTAAGTACTGAGGGAGAGCTGCACTGTCAGAGGGTCAGTACTGAAGGAGTGCTGCACTGTCAGAGGGTCAGTGCTGAGGGAGAGCTGCACTGTCAGAGGGTCAGTACTGAGGGAGTGCTGCACTGTCAGAGGGTCAGTACTGAGGGAGTGCCACACTGTCAGAGGGTCAATACTGAGAGAGTGCCGCACTGTCAGAGGGTCAGTACTGAGGGAGTGCCACACTGTCAGAGAGTCAGTACTGAGGGAGTGCCGCACTGTCAGAGGGTCAGCATTGAGGGAGTGCAGCACTGTCAGAGAGTCAGTATTGAGGGAGTGCTGCACTGTCAGAGGGTCAGTACTGAGGGAGTGCTGCACTGTCAGAGGGTCAGTACTGAGTGAGTGCTGCACTGTCAGAGGGTCAGTACTGAAGGAATGATGCACTGTCAGAGGGTCTGTATTGAAGGAGTGCTGCACTGTCAGAGGATCAGTACTGAGGGAGTGCTGCACTGTCGGAGGGTCAGCACTGAGGGAGTGCTGCACTGTCGGAGGGTCAGTACTGAGGGAGTGCAACACTGTCAGAGGGTCAGTACTGAAGGAGTGCTGCACAGTCAGAGGGTCAGTACTGAGGGAGTGCAGCACTGTCAGAGGGTCAGTACTGAGGGAGTGCAGCACTGTCAGAGGGTCAGTACTGAGGGAGTGCTGCACTGTCAGAGGGTCTGTATTGAAGGAGTGCTGCACTGTCTGAGGGTCAGTACTGAGGGAGTGCCACACTGTCAGAGGATCAGTACTGAGGGAGTGCAGCACCGTCGGAGGGTCAGTACTGAAGGAGAGATGCACTGTCAGAGGGTCAGTACTGAGGGAGTGCTGCACTGTCAGAGGGTCAGTACTGAGAGAGTGCAGCACTGTCAGAGAGTCAGAACGGAGGGAGTACTGCACTGTCAGAGGGTCATTACTGAGGGAGTGCTGCACTGTCAGAGGGTCAGTACTGAGGGAGTGCCGCACTGTCAGAGGGTCAGTGCTGAGGGATTGCCGCACTGTCAGAGGGTCAGTGCTGAGGGATTGCTGCACTGTCAGAGGGTCAGTGCTGAGGGAGTGCTTCACTGTCAGAGGGTCAGTGCTGAGGGAGTGCTGCACTGTCAGAGGGTCAGTGCTGAGGGATTGCCGCACTGTCAGAGGGTCAGTGCTGAGGGATTGCTGCACTGTCAAAGGGTCAATACTGAGGGAGTGCCACACTGTCAGAGGATCAGTACTGAGGGAGTGCTGCACTGTCAGATGGTCAGTACTGAGGGAGTGCCACACTGTCAGAGGACCAGTACTGAGGAAGTGCCGCACTGTCAGAGGGTCAGTACTGAAGGAGTGATGCACTGTCAGAGGGTCAGTACTGAGGGAGTGCTGCACTGTCAGAGGGTCAGTACTGAGGGAGTGCTGCACTGTCAGATGGTCAGTACTGAGGGAGTGCCACACTGTCAGAGGATCAGTACTGAAGGAATGATGCACTGTCAGAGGGTCAGTGCTGAGGGATTGCTGCACTGTCAAAGGGTCAATACTGAGGGAGTGCCACACTGTCAGAGGATCAGTACTGAGGGAGTGCTGCACTGTCAGATGGTCAGTACTGAGGGAGTGCCACACTGTCAGAGGATCAGTACTGAAGGAATGATGCACTGTCAGAGGGTCAATACTGAGGGAGTGCTGCACTGTCAGAGGGTCAGTACTGAGGAAGTGCCGCACTGTCAGAGGGTCAGTACTGAAGGAATGATGCACTGTCAGAGGGTCAATACTGAGTGAGTGCCGCACTGTCAGAGGGTTAGTACTGAGGGAGTGCCGCACTGTCAGAGGGTCAGTACTGAGGGACTGCTGCACTGTCAGAGGGTCAGTACTGAGGGAGTGCCGCACTGTCAGAGGGTTAGTACTGAGGGAGTGCTGCACTGTCAGAGGGTCAGTACTGAGGGAGTGCTGCACTGTCAGAGGGTCAGTACTGAGGGAGTGCAGCACTGTCAGAGAGTCAGTACTGAGGGAGTGCAGCACTGTCAGAGGGTCAGTACTGAGGGAGTGCAGCACTGTCAGAGGGTCAGTACTGAGGGAGTGCTGCACTGTCAGAGGGTCAGTACTGAGGGAGTGCAGCACTGTCAGAGGGTCAGTACTGAGGGAGTGCTGCACTGTCAGAGGGTCAGTACTGAGGGATTGCCGCACTGTCAGAGGGTCAGTGCTGAGGGAGTGCTTCACTGTCAGAGGGTCAGTGCTGAGGGAGTGCTGCACTGTCAGAGGGTCAGTGCTGAGGGATTGCCGCACTGTCAGAGGGTCAGTGCTGAGGGATTGCTGCACTGTCAAAGGGTCAATACTGAGGGAGTGCCACACTGTCAGAGGATCAGTACTGAGGGAGTGCTGCACTGTCAGATGGTCAGTACTGAGGGAGTGCCACACTGTCAGAGGATCAGTACTGAGGAAGTGCCGCACTGTCAGAGGGTCAGTACTGAGGGAGTGCTGCACTGTCAGAGGGTCAGTACTGAGGGAGTGCTGCACTGTCAGATGTCAGTACTGAGGGAGTGCCACACTGTCAGAGGATCAGTACTGAAGGAATGATGCACTGTCAGAGGGTCAATACTGAGGGAGTGCTGCACTGTCAGAGGGTCAGTACTGAGGAAGTGCCGCACTGTCAGAGGGTCAGTACTGAAGGAATGATGCACTGTCAGAGGGTCAATACTGAGTGAGTGCCGCACTGTCAGAGGGTTAGTACTGAGGGAGTGCCGCACTGTCAGAGGGTCAGTACTGAGGGACTGCTGCACTGTCAGAGGGTCAGTACTGAGGGAGTGCCGCACTGTCAGAGGGTTAGTACTGAGGGAGTGCTGCACTGTCAGAGGGTCAGTACTGAGGGAGTGCTGCACTGTCAGAGGGTCAGTACTGAGGGAGTGCAGCACTGTCAGAGAGTCAGTACTGAGGGAGTGCAGCACTGTCAGAGGGTCAGTACTGAGGGAGTGCAGCACTGTCAGAGGGTCAGTACTGAGGGAGTGCAGCACTGTCAGAGGGTCAGTACTGAGGGAGTGCTGCAGTGTCAGAGGGTCAGTACTGAGGGAGTGCAGCACTGTCAGAGGGTCAGTACTGAGGGAGTGCTGCACTGTCAGAGGGTCAGTACTGAGGGAGTGCTGCAGTGTCAGAGGGTCAGTACTGAGGGAGTGCTGCACTGTCAGAGGGTCAGTGCTGACGTTGTACCGGTGCACTATTTTCAGTCCGATTTCGCTTGGCAAACCAGTTAGCCGTGTTGATGTCTGTTCTCAATGGTTCCAGGAGGCAGCTCCCCACCACTTTCTCAAGGGATGGGTGACAAATTGTAGACTTACCCACATCGGTCACACCCCTGAGAACAAATGTAAAGATAAATGAGAGAATTGAGCGTCAGGTCACACACCTCTCTTCAGGATCTGAAAACACAGCATCAATTGGGAGCCAAATGACTGAAGTGGACCCCTGTGATGTGTTGAAATGTCTTGCCTTTCATCAGGCACAGGCTTTCAGCAGCGTCTGAGGTAAAGGCCACGTGATGGGAATATAATTGGAGTCAGGGAACAGGACAGAGGGGGAGGGGAATGCCATGTACTGTGTAGAAATTTAATTACATGAAGAAATATAATTACAACCACTTGCAATTATATGTCAGCATGAAAGTAGGATAATGTCACATGGTACTTTGCAGTTGGTTAAAATAATTGAAAAAGGTTGCAGAATGCGACCCAGAGAGACAGTGTTCAGGAGCCCAGCATAGTCTTGATTCATCAGTGATGTTTTTACCGGAAGAGGTTTCAAGGGGATGCAGACGCTGCTCCAGATGTTCGGGTTAAATTGTCATTGCTGGGGGTGGGGGTAGTGGAGGATGACGAGACACCAGGGAATAACTGGAGTACCCGGGATGGTTTGGTAAAGACAGTTTAGGTGGAAAACTTAGTGCTCAGAAACGAGCCGGGGCAGGTATCAGATCTTGTGGTGGGAGAGCATTTTGGTGATAGTGACCACAACTGCCTCACATTCTACATAGCTATGGAGATGGAGAGGATCAGGCAAACTGGGAGGATATTTAATTGGGAAAGAGGAAACTATGATGCGATTAGACATGAGTTAGGAAGCATGGACTGGGAGCAATTGTTCCATGGTAAAGGCACTATAGACATGTGGAGACTGTTTAAGGAACATTTGTTGCGAGTGATGAATAAATATGTCCCTCTGAGACAGGGAAGAAGGGATAAGATAAAGGAACCTTGGATGATGAGAGCGGTGGAGCTTCTCGTCAAAAGGAAGAAGGTAGCTTACATAAGGTGGAGGAAGCTGGGGTCAAGCTCAGCTCTAGAGGATTACAGGCAGGCGAGGAAGGAGCTTAAAAATGGCTGAGGAGAGCCAAGAGGGGGCACGAGAAAGGCTTGGCAGAACGGATTAGGGAGAACACAAAGGCATTTTACACTTATGTGAGGAATAAGAGAATGATCAAAGAAAGAGTAGGGCTGATCAGGGATAGCATAGGGAACTTGTGTGTGAGTCTGAGGAGGTAGGGGAAGCCCTGAATGAGTTTTTTGCTTCTGTCTTTACGAAAGAAACGAACTTTGTAGTGAATGAAACCTTTGAAGAGCAGGTGTGCATGTTGGAACGGATAGAGATAGAGGAAGCTGATGTGCTGAAAATTTTGACAAACATTAAGATTAACAAGTCGCCAGGCCCGGACCAGATTTGTCCTCGGCTGCTTTGGGAAATGAGAAATGCAATTGCTTCACCACTTGCGAAGATCTTTTCATCCTCGCTCGCCACTGGAGTCGTACCTGAGGACTGGAGAGAGGCAAATGTAATTCCTCTCTTCAAGAAAGGAAAAAGGGAAATCCCCGGCAATTACAGACCAGTAAGTCTCACGTCTGTCGTCTGCAAGGTGTTAGAGAGGATTCTGAGGGATAGGATTTATGACCATCTGGAAGAGCATGGTTTGATTAAATGCAGTCAACACGGCTTTGTGAGGGGCAGGTCATGCCTCACAAACCTTATCGAGTTCTTTGAGGATGTGACTAGAAAAGTTGATGAGGGTCGAGCTGTGGATGTGGTGTATATGGACTTCAGCAAGGCATTTGATAAGGTTCCCCATGATAGGCTCATTCAGAAGGTCAGGAGGAATGGGATACAGAGGAACTTAGCTGTCTGGATACAGAATTGGCTGGCCAACAGAAGACAGCGAGTGGTAGTAAAAGGAAAATATTCTGCCTGGTGAGTGGTGTTCCATAGGGCTCTGTCCTTGGGCCTCTATTGTTTGTAATTTTTATTAGTGACTTGGAGGAGGGGATTGAAGGATGGGTCAGCAAGTTTGCAGACGACACAAAGGTTGGAGGTGTCGTTGACAGTATAGAGGGCTGCTGTAGGCTGCAACGGGACATTGACAGGATGCAGAGATGGGCTGAGAGGTGGCAGATGCAGTTCAACCTGGATAAATGCAAGGTGATGCATTTTGGAAGGTCAAATTTGAAAGCTGAGTCCAGGATTAAGGATAGGATTCTTGGCAGTGTGGAGGAACAGAGAGATCTTGGTGTGAAGGTACATAGATCCCTTAAAATGGCCACCCAAGTGGACAGGGTTGTTCAGAAAGCATATAGTGTTTTGGCTTTCATTAACAGGGGGATTGAGTTTAAGAGCCATGAGACCTTGTTGCAGCTCTATAAAACTTTGGTTAGACTGCACTTGGAATACTGCGTCCAGTTCTGGTCACCCTATTATAGGAAAGTGGATGCTTTGGAGAGGGTTCAGAGGAGGTTTACCAGGATGCTTCCTGGACTGGAGGGCTTATTTTATGAGGAAAGGTTGACTGAGCTCGGATTTTTTCATTGGAGAAAAGGAGGAGGAGAGGGGACCTAATTGAGGTGTACAAGATAATGAGAGGCATAGATAGAGTCGATAGCCAGAGACTATTTCCCAGCGCAGAAATGGCTAACACGAGGAGCCATAGTTTTAAGTTGGTTGGAGGAAAGTATAGAGGGGATGTCAGAGGTGGGTTCTTTACACAGAGAGTTGTGAGAGCATGGAATGCGTTGCCAGCAGCAGTTGTGGGAGCAAAGTCATTGGGGACATTTAAGAGACGACTGGACATGCATATGGTCACAGAAATTTGAGGGTGCATATATGAGGATCAGTGGTCGGCACAACATCGTGGGCTGAAGGGCCTGTTCTGTGCTGTACTGTTCTATGTTCTATGTTCTATATTCTATGTTCTATGTGTCTGACCTGTTTGTATTAAGCCATTGTATTCATTGGCGAATCTAGTTCAGCTTCTGGTCCATGGTAATCCTCAGGATGCTGACAGTGATGAACTCAGTGATTGTAATGTGCTCAATCATCAGGGAAAGATGGTTAAATTCTCTCTTGATTGGGAGGGTGATTACAATTTGTTGGCCTAAGCCTGGATGTTGTCCAGATCTTGTTGCATTTGAACATGCTCTGCTTCAGTATCTGAGGAGTTACAAATGGTGCTGAACGCTGTGGAGTCATCAGCCAATATCCGCACTTCTGACCTTATGATGGAGGGAAGGTCATTGATGAAGCAGCTGAAGATGGTTGGGTCTGGGATACTACCCTGAGAAACACCTGCAGAGTTGTCCTGGAGCTGAGATGACTGACCTCCAACAACCCACAACCATCTTCCTTTGTGCCAGGTTTGACTCTAACCAGTGGATACCAATTGATTCCAGTTTTGCTAGGGCTCTTTGACACCACACCCGGTCAAATGCAGCCTTGATGTCAAGGACTGTCCCCCTCAACTCTGGAATTCAACTCTTTTGTCCATGTTTGAACCAAGGCTGAGTGGCCCTGGCGGAACCCAAACTGGGCGTCACTGAGCAGGTTATTGCTGAGCGGGTAGTGCTTGACAGGACTGTTAATAACAACTCAATTTTTTTTCCCTTCACTGGTCCCTCTGGAAGACAAATCATATCATCAGCCAGTAAAGGTAAAGGTCAAATAAAACAAAAATGTGCCGTTGCTGGAAATCTGAAATAAAAACAGCAATTGCTGGAGAAACTCAGCAGACCTGTCTGCATCTATGGAGAGAAAGCAGAGCTAACGTTTCAGGTCCACCGGTAAAGGCAACATTACAGTCATACCAGGCCATAGGGCTGTTCTCTCATTGTACAGAGAGACGACTGGTGGTGGTTTAGCCTGAGGGCTACCATCCCCCAGAATGAGTGGGGAGGTTGAGAAGGAAAGTTCTTCATGGTGATCCCTTCATGGTATGGAAATTAAAACCCAGCCAAGCTAACCAGCAATCCCAGCACCTGACTTATTTATTGGATTGCCTCCTTGATTCAGTTAAAAAAAAACTTCTTTTCTCTTTGCAATAAAATTTCAGGCTTGCCAGTTCTAGTTCAGTAAGAATTTGCCAAGTTTTCGGGGTGTACAGTCTGTCTGCTACCATTTTATTACTCACTTCATTTTCTGATCAAGCCTTTTCAGAAAATTCCTTGGATGTTCCTGTTATTGCAACAGGTCGCCCCACGAACTTTCAGCAGTTAGCTTTGTTCTGTCCAGTTTTATTACACTAGAATAATTTTGTTTTCACATCAGATGTAGACTCCAGTCTAAACAAAATGAACAATCTTACACAAGAATTATTGGTAATGAAACAAACACAGGGACTGCTGCAGAAACTCAACAGGTCCGCCAGTAATTGTGGAGAGAGAAGCAGGGGAAATGTTTCCAATCCGATATAACTCTTCTTCAGGATGGGTTCAACACTGCATAGTTGTCAGCGATAGTATTTTGCTGGGAATTGCAGGAATCTGGACAGTGTTTTCCATTTGGCATCCTGCCTTTCTTAATCTGCAATTTGTTGCTCCAAATATATTTCCTGACTTGGAAACACATCACCATTCCTTCACTGTCGCTGGCTCAAAATCCTGAAATTCTCTCCCTAAGGGCATTATGGGTCAACCCACAGCACGGTGGCTCAGTGGTTAGCACTGCTGCCTCACAGCACCAGGGACCCGGGTTCAACTCCCACCTCGGGCGACTGTCTGTGTGGAGTTTGCACATTCTCCCCGTGTCTGCTTGGGTTTCCTCCGGGTGCTCCGGTTTCCTCCCACAATCCAAAAATGTGCAGGTGAGGTGAATTGGCCACGCTAAATTGCCCATAGTGTTAGGTGAGGGGGTAAATGTAGGGGAATGGGTTTGGGTAGGTTGCTCTTCGGAGAGCCAAAGGGCCTGTTTCCACACTGTAAGTAAGTAAGTAAGTAATCATGTATCTGTCTCATTCTTGCACAGAAGCATTTCGTTCAAGGGTGGGCACCTCAGTACCTCACTCTACAGATAACCTCACAATGCTACATTTCTCTAACTTTCACCCAGAACATATTAAAACAGCCATCCCCTGCAGACAAGCCTGACACATACACGGGATCTGTTCAGATGAGGAGGAACATGAGTTACACCTGAAGATGTTCAAGGATGCGCTCATAAGAACGGGATACGATGCCCAACTCATCGAACGCCAGTTCCGACATGCCACAGCGAGAAACTGCGATGACCTCCTCAGGAGACAGACACCAATTGCAATCGATAGGGTACCCCTCGTGCAGTACTTCCCAGGAGCCAAAAGACTATGCCATGTTCTTCGCAGACTGCAATACATTATCAATGAGGATGAACACCTCACCAAGACCCTCCCTATACCTCCACTTCTCACCTTTAAACCACCACCAAACCACAGACCCTTGTTCACAGCAAACTGTCCAACCTTCAGGATAACATCAACCACAACCCTGTACAACCCTGTCAGGGCAACCACTGCAAGACATGTCAAAATATTGACATGGATACCACCATTACACATGGGGACACCACTCACCATGTACACGGCTGGTACTCATGTGACTTGGCCAATGTTGTCTATCTCCTACACTGCAGGCAAGGATGCCCCAAGGCATGGCACATTGGCGAGACCAAGCAGATGCTATGACAACAGATGAATGGAGACTGCACAAGGCACAGTGGTTAGCACTGCTGCCTCACAGCGCCAGAGACCCGGGTTCAATTCCCGACTCAGGCGACTGACTGTGTGGAGTTTGCACATTCTCCCCGTGTCTGCGTGGGTTTCCTCCGGGTGCTCCGGTTTCCTCCCACAGTCCAAAGATGTGCAGGTCAGGTGAATTGGCCATGCTAAATTGTCCGTAGTGTTGGGTAAGGGGTAAATGTAAGGGTATGGGTGGATTGCGCTTCGGCAGGGCGGTGTGGACTTGTTGGGCTGAAGGGCCTGTTTCCACACTGTAAGTAATCTAATCTAATCTAATCCTAAAAAAAAAATCACCAGACAGGGGAGTTTCCCTCCCAGTTGGGGAACACTTCAGCGGTCAGGGACATTTAGCCTCGGATTTTCAAATGACCATCCTCCAAGGTGGACTTCAGGACAGGCAATGCAAAGTGAAGATCAGAGTGGTGCTGGAAAAGCACAGCAGGTCAGGCAGCATCCGAGGAGCAGGAAAATTGATGTTTCAGGCAAAGGCCCTTCATCAGGAATCCTAATGAAGAGCTTTTGCCCGAAATGTCGATTTTCCTGCTCCTCTGATGCTGCCTGACCTGCTGTCCTTTCCAGCACCTCTCTAATCTTGACTCTGATTTCCAGCATCTGCAGTCCTCACTTTCGCAACAATGCAAAGTGGCTGAGCAGAGGCCGATAGCTAAATTAGGTACTCATGAGGATGACCTCAAACGGGTCCTTGGGTTCACGTCACACTACAGGTGACCCCACTACACTATACACCCTCTCACACATACACACAAGAACACATGCACGCACACTCTTACATACTCACACTCGTGTAGACCCTCTCTCATTCACACACTCTTCTCATACACGTACACACACACCCCACAGTCACACCCATGCACACATCCTCTCACAGGCTTATAAACCATCACACCCACACACATAATTTACCAAGCATGCAACACGCAAACACACACTCTCTCATGTGCACTCACTCATACGCACAGATTCACATGCACTCACATGCACACACTCACTCACTGTCTCTCTCTTTCACTCTCATGCACACACACACATACAAGTCTATGGGGTGGATTTGTATTTGCAGAATTATATTTGCAGATACATTCTATATTGCTCAAAAAGTGCAGAACCTGCAGATAGTCAATGCAGGCAGCCAATCCATGTTATATTTTATAAATTCCACTTTGGAAATAGAACCTGTCTGACTCCAGATTAAGATACAGACAGACCTTACACCTTTAATGCATTGTCTGAGCTGAGATGTCACCATTTTTCATAAAACCTTAAGTTATCTCGAGAATGTGGACTGAGAGAGGTTCTGGGATTTACATATTAATGGTTGATACCTGCAACCCATTCTAAATGATGAAAGACTTAGCAGCAACCCAGGTTTGTTTAATATATTGTTTCATTTGCATGCCACTGTAACTTTTTGCTATAAATTCTGTGCCTTCTGGTCCTGCTCCACAACCACCTGATGAAGGAGCAGCGTTCCGAAAGCTCGTGCTTCCAAATAAACCTGTTGCACTATAACCTGATGTTGTGTGATTTTTAACACAGTTAAAAGTCAAGAAGGCAGCTCATCCCCACCTTCTCGAGGGGCAACTAGGGACAGGCAATAAATACTGGCCCAAGCAGTGATGTCAGTGTCATGTGACAGAATTAAATTTATTTAAAATACAATATGGATATTATTTCTATCTTTGAATAATTAGAAATTAGATGGAATGGCATTGAAATGCCAACAACGTGGAGTTGTTCACTTCTCATCCTTTTTGTATTTCTTTGTGCTCTTGTCAGAAGAGAAAGAATCTGTGTTCTTAGCTTTGTTTCTGTCAGCTTCTCTCTCTCTGATTTTGTGTTTCTTTCTCCTTATTGCACTTTAGAGATTATAACTTGAAGTATTGAAGGCTGGATCCTGTTGTAGGTGTTTATATCAAAAAGGGCATTGTATCTTATTTTTTCTAATTGTCCAAGCCAGATGGCATGATCACTGTCTGGGCTCAGGTAAGGCTTTTGGACAAATAGCTCTTTCTTTAGTAATTCTACCCTGTATTTTGTTGCATTTCATTTAAGGAATGCTTTAGTCATTTGGACCTCTCCCCTCAGCACATTCGTTTTAGATCTCACATTGTTTTAAGTTGAACCGGCTGTGGCCTCTCATTGTAAAAATGAAGCCAGGAGTCCAATGATATCAGGTTATAGTCCAACAGGTTCATTTGAAAGTGGAGCACTGCTCCTTTACCTGACAAAGCAGCAGTACACCAAATGAAGCTATTGGACTATAACCTGGTGTCGTGTGACTTATGACCATGTCCAACCCAAACCAACACCAACATCTCCACATCAAAAGAAATTACATACAGAGAGAGCACGCAGAGGCTTATTTCTTCAGTACAGTTTGAGCAATGTCATTGGGGTTGTTAACACCAGATCTGCGCTTGAACAGGTTTTGATGGCTGCTCCAAAAATAAATTTTTACAACTGCCATTTTGGTACCAACTTAGAACATAGAACAAAGAACATTATGGCTCAGTACAGGCCCTTCAGCCACCATTGTTGCGTCGACCTGTGGAATCAATCTGAAGCTTATCTATCCTACACTATTCCATTCTCGTCCATATGTTTATCCAATGAACTTGCTATTGCTGTTTTCCAATCCCCATTTATTTGAACCACTGCCACTATTGTGTGTTTTATGGTTTTTCTTGATGTTAGTCCATAGACAGTTGGGTTTATATTGAGTCAGACACTTGCAAGTTTATCAACAGTTAGCTATGTACACAAATATGTGTCCCAGACTTCTATGTACAGTTTGTGTTTTTCATGCTTACTTAAATTACTATTTAATTATATACACAGTTATCTAACTAATACCTGATAGGTGAGCAGGCTGACTGCTAAGTGAATGTCTAGAAAGTAGGATGGAGACCTTTTATGGTCAATCTCATGATATCATCTAGCTGCCTTAGTGGCATTGTGCCATTCCGAGACATGAGAAATAAACAAAACGCTCTCCTAATTTTATGATATCTGTTGGTGTTATATCATCCTTTTACTCAGATACAACCTAAAACCATTCTGCTGAACCTGTACATATCTATTGCAAGGTTAATCTATCCTTCTTGAGATGCATGGGCCAGAACTGACCCCCATTATTTCAGCTGAGGTTGATCTACAGCTCTATCAAACTACAGCCCCTTGTATTCTCATTCTTCCTGGGTAAGGACAAACGTTCCGATGCTTTTCCAGTTGCTAAATCTTTTTCATCTTTGACTGTCGATCGAGATTGTGAATGACTTTCCGTCACTCTGGCATTATGCAGCTAACAGTCCAGTGATGGATGTGCCACACCAGGAGGTAGATGGGCCACGTGGTATTTTGAGGAGGTGGGTGGGTGAGATGCTCAGATCCTGATGTGTCCCTGCATTTGTTTTTACTTGGCTTCCACCCGGGGTCATGAAATAATGCTCAAACTGTCGCATCTTTGTGGAAACTTCATCTTCATTTTGGTTCGGCTTGAGTTACAGATTCCCTTGGGTTGGTCAAGGTGTTCCTTTTATCAGGGAGACTTCTAGCATTTCCTCTGCCATTCTGGTAAATGTTTTCAGAGTACAGAATAGAGGCAATTTCGGAAGTCTGGTGTCAGGCAGGTGGGTGACGCAGTTCCCATGCAGACTGTAACCAGTGCCATTGGAGCTGGGAATGTTATCCATGGAGAAAACATGCCAGCTGATTTACAAGATCTTGTGGAGGCATCACTGATGTTATTTCTGAAATAGTTCAATGCACTTGCTGTAGAATATGCATGTCTATGTTGAAAACACAGGTGGACAGGTTACACTACTCTCCTGAAGACCATGTGGAGTTACTCACTAGGTCTTAGTAATGTCTTTACTTGAAAGATACATCTCAAAACTTTTCAAGATCCCAGTTTCTTACCATTTAAAATGTGTGAAATTGAAAATGTTCTGGTTTATCTCAGGAACATTGGAACAGAAAGATGCCATTCACTGCTCAAGCCTATCAAGTCAATCAGCAAAATCACGGCCTAACTCCATATGCCAGCTTTAGCCCCATATCCTTTGAAATCCTTGTTTAATAAAGATTTGTCTATCTCAGGTTTACATTGAACAATTGAATTAGCATTGAGGAAGAGAGTTCCAAACCTCCACTACTCGATGTAACATCTCCCCGGAACTGTCTGGCTCTAATGCTTCGTCATTCCTGATGAAGGGCTCCTGCCCGAAACATTGACTCTCATGCTCCTCGGATGCTGCCTGACCTGCTGTGCTTTTCCAGCAACACGCTCTCAACACTGACCGCCAGCATCTGCAGTCCTCACTGTCTCCTGCTTAGGCATTACCCCTGGTTCTAGAATCTTCAACCGGTTGCAATAGTTTATCTTATTCTATCCTGTCTTTTCTTGTCTAGATACTAAAGGTCCACTTTGTCTAATCTCTCCTCATGGCCTGACCCCTGAAGTCCAGGTATCATCCCTGTAAACCTGCACTGAACACCCTCTAGGCCAAAACATCCTTCCCTAAGGTGTGGTGTCCAGCTCTGCTCACAGTGCTCGAAGTGAGGTCTAACTAGGGTTTTGTATAACTACAGCGTAACGCCTACATTCCTGTACCCCACCCCTTCAGATATGAAGGCCAGCATTCCATTTGCCTTCTTGACTTATTCCTGCCGAGAGTGTGGTGTTGGAAAATCACAGCAGGTCAGGCAGCATCCGAGGATGCCCCTGTTTGTGACATTTTAAGGAGCTATGCACCAGAACCCCTCAATCTCATTTAATATTCATTGTTTTAAACTCAGTGCATTCAAAAAAAAATCTTGATCTATACTTTGTGTCCAAAATGGATAACCTCAGACTTGTTTATATTAAAACCCATCTGTCCCAATTTTGGCCATCGGGCTGAAAAATGACAAATAACATTCACATGCGACACAAATGCCAGGTAATGTCCATCTCCAATAAGAGACAATCTAATCACCACCCTTTGACATTCAATGGTGTTGCCATCGCTGAATCGCTCATTATCCACAACCTGGGGGTTACCATTGTCTAGAAACTCAGCAGAACTCACCACATCAGTACATTGGCTTCAAGAGCAGGAAAAGTTTGAATACACATTCAAACCAAACAATTTCTTCCCTGCTATTATCAGACGTTTGAACGTACCTCTCAAATGTTGATGCTGACCTCCCTTTCTCTCTGCACCTTCTCTGTGGCTGTAACACTGTATTCTGGACTCTGTTCTGCTACCCTGAGGCATTTTGTATGGTATGACCTGCCCATATAGCACACAAAACAACACTTCTCACTGTATCTTGGTACATGTGACAACACTAAATCAAGTCAAATCTAACACTTTAGTGAGTAACTCACCACCCTACTGCCTAAAGCCTATCCATCATCTACAAGGCACAAGTCAGGAGTGTGATGGAATACTCCCCACTTGCCTGGATGGGGGCAGCTCCAACAACAATGTTTGAGGTGAGGAACAGCATTAGTGTCCCATCCAAGTACATCTGCAGGAAGTGCACCCAACTCTCTCTCCTCCAAGACCGTGTTAGGGAACTGGAGAGGGAGCTGCATGAACTTTGGATCATTCTGGAAGCAGAGGCTGTGATAGATGAGTTATAGGGAAGTGGTTACTCCTCGGCACAAAGAAAGCTGAGTGACTGTTCGAAGGAGGAAATAGCAGTCAGTGGACAGATCCCCTGTGGTCGTTCCCCTGAAAAACATGTATACCATTTTGGATACTGTTGAGGGGTATGACTTACCAGGGGTATGCAGTGGGGCCCAGGTCTCTGGCACAGAGCCTGTCCCTGTTGCGCAGAAGGGAAGGAGGGAAAGAAGGAGAGTGTTAGTCATTGGGGACTCAATAGTTACAGACTCAGATCGAAGGTTTGTTGGGAACGAACAAGACTCGCGGTTGGTGTGTTGCCTCCTAGATGCCAGGGTCCGTGATGTCTCAGATCGTATCTTTGGGGTCCTGAAGGGAGAGGGTGATCAGCCTCAAGTCATGGTCCATGTAGGTATCAATGACATTGGCAGAAAGATGGATAGGGATGTAAGGCAGGATTTCAGGGAGCTAGGGTGGAAGCTGAGAGCTAGAACAAACAGAGTTGTTATCTCTGGTTTGTTACCCGTGCCACGTGATAGTGAGACAAGGAATAGGGAGAGATATCAGCTGAACACGTGGCTGCAAGGGATGGTGCAGGAGGGAGGGTTTCAGGTACTTGGATAATTGGGGCTCATTCTGGGGAAGGTGGGACCTCTACAAACAGGACAGTCTTCACTTGAACCAGAGGGGTACTAATACCTGGGTGGGAAATTTGCTGGTGCTATTCGGGTGGGTTTAAACTAGCTCAGCAGGGGGATGGGGACCTGAAGTGTAGTTGCAGTGCACAGGAGGATGAGAGTAGGGAGGACAGGGGAAAGATTTCAGGGTCACAGGAATGCGATGGCAGACGGCAAAGTGGTTTGAAGTGTGTCTATTTCAACACCAGAAGTATCTGAAATAAGGTAGGTGAGCTAGCAGCATGGATAGGTACCTGGGACTTCGATGTTGTGGCCATTTTGGAGACACGGATAGAGCAGGGTGAGGAATGGAAGTTGCAAGTTCCAGGATTTAGATCTTTTATTAAGAACAGGCAAGGTAGTAAAAGTTATCGATGGGGCAAAGGCAATTATAATGCAATTAGGCAAGAATTAGGATGCATAGAATGGGGTAGCAAAATGCAGGGGATGCAGACAATGGAAATGTGGGGCTGGTTTAAGGAACAGATATTGCGTGATAGGTCTGTCCCTGTCAGGCAGAGAGGAAGTGATACGGTAAGGGAACTGTGGTTTACTACAGAAATTGCATCTCTTGTTAAACAGAAGGAGGCTTATGTTGTTGATGAGGCAAGATGGTTCAGATGAGGCGATAGAGAGTTACAGATCAGCTAGGAAGGATTTAAAGAGAGAGTTAAGAAGAGCAAAGAGAGGACATGAGCAGTCTTTAGCAAATACAATAAAGGAGAACCCTAAAGCTTTCTACAGGTATGTGAGGAATAAAAGGATGACTAGGGTAGGAATAGGGCCAGTCAAAGACAGAAATGGGAAGTTGAGTGTGAACCCTGTAGAGATTGGAAAGGTGCTAAACAAATATTTTTCATCAGTTTTCACTCTGGAAAAGGAGAATATTGTAGAGGAGAGGAATGAGGTACGAGATATTAGACTAGAAAGGATCAAGGTTAGTTACGAACAGGTGTTATCAATTCCAGAAGGAGTGAAAGTAGACAAGTCCCCTGGGCCGGATGGGATTTATCCAAGGATTCTCTGTGAAGCTAGGGAGGAGATATTTGAATCGTCATTATCTAGGAGCAGAGGACTGGAGGATTGCAAATGTTGTGCCTTTGTTCAAGAAGGGCAGTAGAGATGACCCAGGTAATTATAGACCAGTGAGCCTTACTTCTGTTGTAGGAAAGGTTGTGGAAAAGATTATAAGAGATAAGATTTATAACCATCTGGCAAGCAACAATTTGATTATAAATCGTCAACATGGTTTCGTCAAGGGCAGGTCATGTCTCACAAACCTCATTGAGGTTTTTGAGAAGGTGACTAAGCATGTAGATGAGGGTAGGGCAGTTGACGTGGTGTACATGGACTTCACTAAAGCCTTTGATAAGGTTCCACATGGTTGGCTGTTGCAGAAAATGCAGTGGCATGGAATTGAGGGCAATTTAGCAGTTTGGACTCGAAACTGGCTCTCTGTAAGAAGGCAACAAGTGGTGGTTGATGGAAAATATTCAGCCTAGAGTCCGGTCACTAGTGGTGTGCCACAAGGGTCTGTTTTGGGATCACTGCTGGGTTTGTCATTTTTATAAATGACTTAGACACAGGCATAGGTGGATGGATTAGTAAATTTGCAGACTACACTAAAGTCGATGGAGTAGTGAACAGTTTGGAATAATGTAACAAGTTGCAGGGGGACTTGGATAAACTGCAGAATTGGGCTGAGAGGTGGCAAATGGAGTTCAATGCAGATAAATGTGAGGTGATGCACTTTGGGAAGAACAACAGGAAGGCCGAGTACTGGGTCGATGGAAAGGTTCTTGGTAGTGTGGATGTACAGAGGGATATTGAAGTCCATGTACATAGATCTCTGAAAGTTGGATAGTTCTGTTAAGAAGGCATACAGTGTGTTAGGTTTCATTCGTAGAGGGATTGAGTTCCGGAGCCACAATATCAATATCATAACATACAAAACACTGGTACAGCCAAACTTGGAATATTGTGTATAGTTCTGGTCCCCATACTTCAGGAAGGATGTGGAAGCATTGGAAAAGGTGCAGAGGAGATTTACCAGGATGTTGCCTGGTCTGGAGGGAAGGTCTTATGAGGAAAGGCTGAGTGACTTGAACCTGTTCTCATTGGAAAGAAGAAGGCAAAGAGGGGATTTGATGGAGACATACAAGATGATCAGAGGATTAGATAGGGTAGACAGTGAAAGTCATTTTCCTAGGATGATGACATCAGCATGTACAAACGGGCATAACTACAAACTGAGGGGTGATAGATTTAAGACAGACGTCAGAGGCAGGTTCTTTACGCAGAGAGTGGTAAGGGCGTGGAATGCCTTACCTGCTAATGTAGTCAACTCAGCCACATTAGGGAGATTTAAACAATCCTTGGATAAGCACATGGATAATGATGGAATAGTGTAGGGGAATGAGCTGAGAATAGTTCACAGGTCGGTGCAACATAGAGGGCCGAAGGGCCTGTTCTGTGCTGTATTGTTCCATGTTCTATGTTCTAACACACAAGAAGCTTGACACCATCCAGGACAAAGCAGCCGCTTGATGGACATCACATCCACAAACATCCACTCCCTCCACCACCGATGCTCAGTAGCAGCAGTGTGTATTATCAACTAAGATGCTCCCTAGAAATTCACCAAAGATCCTCAGAGAGCACCTTCTAAACTCATAACCACTTCCATTGAGAAGAAGGGCAGCAGATACATGGGAACACCATCCCCTGCAAGTTCCCCTCCAAGCCCCTCACCACCCTGACTTGGAAATATATCGCCGCTCCTTCACTGTTTTTGGGTCAATATCCTGGAATTCCCACCCTAAGGGTATTGCGGGTCAACCTACAGCACATGGACTGCAGCGGTTCAAGAAGGCAGCTCACTCCCACCTTCTCACGGGGCAACTAGGGACAGGTAATAAATGCTGGGCCCAGCCAGCGACACCAGCCATGTCCCATGAATGAGTAAAACAAAAATCTAATCTATCAAACTCCTGTTGCATTAGATCAAAATTGGATGACTTCACTCACTGAATTCCATCTGTCACGGTTTAAAATCACTCACTTAAAGTATTAAAACTGCAAGTTTATACTCCAAATCACACTAATTACTGAGCCAACTGTGTTAACACCTCTAACAGTGTCCTCAGTCAACTTCAATGCATGTGCTGGAAGGACTACATATATTTCATTTGGAACTGGACTGTGGTCAGAACTGAGAATGAAAGAAAAACATTGCATTGACTGACATTGTACTTGTCACAACCACAGAACGTGTCCAAGTTCTCTACAACTGATGGATTCCTTTGGAAGTATCATTACCATTGTGAAGGAGGATACATGGCATCCACTTTGCACACAGTCAGCTCCACAATCAGAAATGTGATAAATGGTTCAGCTTTATTTTTTTTTGTGTGTGTGTGGATAAATAGTTGCTAAGGGTTGAGTCTGGGAGAGATTCCTTGCTTTTCTTCCAAATGTTGCTTTAGATCTTTCACATCCGAGTTGGAAGGCAAGAAAGACTTGGCTTTAAAATCCAGCCTATAAAGTAGCACCAGGAATTGGCACCTGGATAAAGAGACACAAATCTCTGGAGCGGGACTCGAACCCTCAAACCTGCTCAATGAAGGAAATCTGTTGTCCGACTTGACGATGATCAAGCCTAAACAATTCCACAGCAGCTGCCAGAGAGTTAGGAGTGTGTGTCGATAACGGTTACAGTTTCATCAGGAAATTATTTGCCACAGGGTTTTTTGCGGCATTTGTCCAGTGGTATCAAGAGACGTTTCAATCAACTCTTAAAAGTGATGCTCAAAAACTGTCAAGGGGAGAGCCAAACTACTGGGGCTGTTTCCTCCTAGTAATGGACTCAGTCTTCATCCGAAAAGTCACCTTTGAGGTGGATTTATAGGATCATGCAGCTTGAGCTCTGAGGGAACTGCCTCAACATCATAAAGCAACCAGCGTGGAGACCAAAACTCCTCAAATCCCTCCAGAGCCACTCAGCAATAAACAGTTCTGGCTGAGTCTCTGCAAGCGCAGGATGGAGTGTTATTTCAGTTTAATCTCGATGAGTTTATAATCCAGCAGCAATGATAATAAATATTTTGAAGCAGGGGGACAGAGATGGAGAGGTCAGATAATAAGGCAGAACTGCCTCAGGGATTTAGCACTTGTCTGGACTGGAGTAGCTTTAATAAACACCACAAGAAGCTCAACACCATCTCAGACTAAGCTCCCTATCCACCTCCTTCCACACCCACTCCCTCCACCACCGATGCTCAGCAACAGCATTGTGTACCATCCACAGGAATTCACTAGGGCCCTTAGATATCATCTTCCAAACCTTTCATCTCCGCCCTGGAGAAGAAGGGCAGCAGATACATGGTAGAACCACCAGCTCCAAGTCACAATCAAGATCAAATGTTTCTCAAAGACTCCTCAGTCCCTGGAAAATTCGAAGGCTCCTTGGGGAAATTCATGTGAGGAATTCACAGGATTGTGAGCTCAGGGCGTGTGCTCTTTCCCTGTGGAGTCACAGGAACAGATTCAGGTGCATGCCAAAGTTTGGAAAAGCTGATCCTGGATAAAACTGGATCGATCTGGGATCACAGACACTTCAATTCCCAAAACTGAGCCTTGAAGTGTGGTCCGATGTACTTGAATCTGGTATAAGGCTGGAGAAAGGGGCAATGATTTTTTTTTGTTTCTACAATGATTCCCAATCCATGTTTATGGTGACGACAGGTAACCAGGAAATGCACTGACTCTTGATTGGAAACATACCTTCAAATTCATTAACTACCTTTAGCTTTCGGAGCCAGCTGCTAAACTTAATTTTCTCTCCTAACACTGATGTTCCGTGAGTGAATTATTGCACAGATGGAAGCTAATTATTCAGAGTATTCATTCTGGTCTCCTATCCCCAGAACCCCCAGGAATAAAGCATTAATATTAATAGCAAACACTATGGAAAGACAATTCAGAAACTCTTAGACAAATACAGCCAGAGGGGAAATTCTGGTAATTCTCAATCGGCAGAAAATTGAACATTCATTTTGAAGATGCCCATGGACTGTATTGTTTAAAAGTAGCTATTACTTTAAGAAATATCCTTCTGCTGCCATCACAGTCAGTGCTGTCTGACCTGTGAAAGATACAAATTCCATCTCAGGCATTATCATGTTCCTATTAAACACTCCCAGGACAGAAACAGCATGGTTCAATACACAGTAAAACTCCATCAACATTGTCCCCATCACACGCTCACAAGACAGTGATAGGATGGGCTTAGATACAGAGTAAAGCTCTCTCTACACTGTCCCCCCATCAAACACTCCCAGGACAGGGTCAGCACAGGGTTAGATACAGAGTAAAGTTCTCTCTACATTGTCCCCATTGAACTCTCCCATGACAAGGTCAGCACGGGGTTAGATACAGAGCAAATCTAACTCTACACTGTCCCCATCAAACACTTCCAGGACAGGGACAGCATGGAGTTAGATACAGAGGAGAGTTCCCTGTACACTATCCCCCTATCAAAGACTCCCAGGACAGGGACAGCACGGGTTTAGATACAGAGTAAAGCCTCCTCGACACTATCCCCATCAAACACTCCCAGGACAGGGACAGCACAAATTAAGGAGTTGTCCAGGGAGGTGGATAAGAAAGTGCACAGAAGGGGTTGGCTCAAGAGAAGAGCTGAGGTTGAGAATCGCAGAGTGCAGGAACAATGGCTCCAGCTTACAGAGGGAAGGCTGGAAATATATACTCAGTCAATTCCCACTGGGTACACAGGAGATATAAGGTTAATCAGGAGGAAGTCGTGGAGATCATTTCACATTATACATGGTGGTATAAGGAAGATGTTGGTAATTCATTCCACATGCTTAAAGATCTCAACCAAAAGCACTTGACCTCTTGTCACAATAATTATAATATTTAATAATTTTTCAAGAAGGTTAATTTGAGAGAAATAGAGGTGACATCTATACAAGTCCTAGGGAGGATTCTTGTTGATTAACATTGGCCAGGAGAGGCAGACAGGTTGCTGTGTTATCTCAGAATCAAACACAAGGAAACCATTTAGAATTCAGCTACCTCTTGGACAGTGGGTCCACTGGATCCTCAAATTTGTGAGATTCCAAAATCTTCTGAGACAAATGAGGAACCAGTCGGACCCCCACCGGGATGTCCAGAATCATTGGCCTGATCTTCGGTATAATGGTTTATCTAAAGTTAATGTAGCAAGTCAACACTACGTTTAATTCTTCCAGACTTGAAGAAACCATTGTCAAACGGAACTCCCCAGGATGGACTGATGGACAGACAGCTTCTGACAGTGTTCCCAGCTGAAACCAAAAGGCTTTTAGAATCAACCGCACTTCTAGCCAGGCAACTTTGCTAATGCCACAGGACTAATGAGGAACTGAAAACCTTCTCTAAAACATTGAGTAAAAGCAAACTGCTGTGGAAATCTGAATCTAACAAAGAGAATACTGGAGAAATCTTCCAGCATCTGTGAAGAAACACAGTTTGCATGAACTCTGTTACTCTCTCTGTACATGCTGTCAGATATGTTGAGCGGTTCCAGCATTGTCTGTCTTTGTTTCAGGAACCTTTTCGTTTTTCCCCAAAACCTGCTCCATTTGTTCAAGCACATTCGAATTATTTAACAACTGGCACCATTACAGCTGCTGAATCCTGATTTCAAGCCTTCAATCCCTTCATATTGGAAGTTGAAAATTTTAAATGGATAATGGGTTAGCAATGATAACGGATGAAGCAAGCTTTCACCTTTACAGGGATCCCTGATTTACAAACATCCAACTCACCAATGCGATCTCGTACAGGGTTGTAATTTTAATGACTCCACTTCACAGACATTTCCTGGACTTACGAATGGCTCCTTTATATTGTCCTGCATCGTTTGAGGATTTGTGTACAAATCAACTTGCAAAGAAATGAACCGAGTCGTATCCCAGGGATTGCCTCTATAATCGTTTAACCATATCTACTTTTAATCTTTGCATCTGTATATCGTCTAATAGCTGCATCACACTTCTGTTGAGGAGCTACCAGTAATAGTTGCGTCATGAACAAAGGTTTGATCTTGTTCTGGCTATTCTAAAACCCAGAACACTTGAATAACTGAAAGGGGGGCTAAATGAGCTACATTAATTCACAGCTAACTGACCATTCCATGTGCAGGCCAGGTAAAATTGTAACTCTTCAATAAAGTATTTTTGAGAAGTTGAGTTGTTCGCAGTTTAGGGTACCATGGTAACCATTTTGGCTTTCACATTCAGCAATGATCAGAGAACCTGCTTCTTTGATTTTTTGACTGGCGATAATCAATGGTCAGCATAGAATGAGGCTGTTCTACCCATTGGGGATCGACTAGCTCATTTAAGAGATTCCAATAAATCTTACTCCCCTGGCATTTCCCTGTAGCCATTCCCAACTCTCTTCTGAAAGTTACTAGCTTTCCTGCAGTACTTTCGAAATCACAAACACTTGCTGGTTAAAAACGATTCTCATCTCCACTTAGTTCTTCCGTCAATTCCCCTAAATCCATGTTATTTTGCTGTCTACCCTTGCTACCAATGGAAAGAGTCTTTCCTTACACCCAACCTGAAAACCTATGCTCTTTGAAGAAGTGATGATGGGTCTCATGTGTGCACCTGAGAGGGAATGTGGGGTATCTCCTTCAGGAGAACAGCACAATCCGTTGTCATGGTGTCTGGAAGTTCCGCACCTGGAGTCTGTTGTCAAGTCTCTGATGCTGAAACCATGAGCTTCTGACTGAACGAGGAGAGAGCGCAATCCAGTGAGACAAATGCTAGAGCAGATTGCAACCTCTCCCATTGCTCTCACCATTCAGAGCTCTCCTAAAAACTACAAGCCTCACAAGGTCACCTGCTCAAGGATTGATCAGTCCCAGGGTTCCATATTCACCTCACTGTGTGTGCTCAGTCACTGCCTCCTGCTTGACAGCCAATGGAGAAGGATTTGATTCTCAGCACGAGGCCTGCAGCTTTGAAAGCTGCAGTTTCCAGTTATTGGGAGACAGTGAGATCTGCAGATGCTGGAGATCAGAGTTAAGAGTGTGTTGCTGGAAAAGCACAGCAGGTCAGGCAGAATCCGAGGAGCAGGAAAATCGACGTTTCGGGCTGGAGTCCTTCATCAGTTTCCAGTTATTATTCTGTTCTAGGGGAAAGGAATGTTCCAAATACAGTTTCTATGGTAACACAAAATGTTCTCCCTACCCTAATTGAGTGCAAGGTGTGTCTTGGCTTTGACGATCCAATGAGCTTTCATTTTGTTCAAACATTCCACCACTGTATACTTCATTACTGTGAGACCAATGATGCCTCAGGGCTGCATAATCAGCCAACTGCTCTGAGTGTCTGTGCACAGTAATCAGTGTACCATTTCCATCATTGACCCCCAGTTCTGAATAGATCCCAAAGTTCTGCCCTGAAGGAAAAGAATCAAGGCAACATGCCTTAGTCCCTGTAAAAATCCCGGAATAACAGGATTGTCAGAAGATGGCCCTTTAGCCCACTGTCTCTCTCTCTCTCACACACACACAAAGTCTATGGGGTGAATTTGCACTTGCAGATACATTCTATTCTGCTCAAAAAATGCACATCTGTAGGCAGTAAGTTCATGCGATATTTTATAAATTCCTACTTTGGAAACAGAACCAGTCTGACTCAAGGTTGCGATACAGACAGACTCTAACCTCATACCTATAATACACTGTCTGAGCTGAGATGTCATCTTTTTTTAAAAAACCCTTAAATTATCTCAGAAATGTGACTTGAAAGAAGGTCTGGTATTTACATATTAATGAATGAAAACCTGGAAATCATTGTAAGTGATTTAAGACTTAACAACAATCTAGATTTGTTCAATTCAGCACATCAGTTGTCGAACACTTTGATTTTTCGCTATACATTCTGTGCCCTATGATCCTGCCCCACCAGCTACTTGACAAAGGAGCAGCGCTCCAAATCCTTGTCCTTCCAAATAAACCTGTTGGATTATAACTTGGTGTTGTGTGATTTTTACCTTCGTCCACCCCAATACAACACTGGCATCTCCACATCATTGCTTTTATTCACATAGAACAACACAATTCCATCGTGAAAGCTCCACTGAATCTGTAGAATACTGTGAGGCAGCACATTCCTGACCTGAACATCTTGCTGCCTCTCCATCTTCAGACATGCATTTTGGGACAATTACCTAATATCTGTGCCTTTGAATTCTTGAGCCTTCAACCAATGGGAACAGTTAAACCCACGCTACTATGCTACACGACACATTTTTAGGACAAATGTTTAAGAGTAAAGGGAGTGCTGCACTGTCAGAGGGTCAGTGCTGAGGGAGTGCCGCACTGCCAATGGGTCAGTACTGAGGGAGTGCCGCACTGTCAGAGGGTCAGTACAGAGGGAGTGCTGCACTGTCAGAGGGTCAGTACTGAGGGAGTGCTGCACTGTCAGAGTATCAGTACTGAGGCAGTGCTGCACTGTCAGAGGGTCAGTACTGAAGGAGTGCCGCACTGTCAGAGGGTCAGTATTGAGGGAGTGCCACACAGTCGGAGGGTCAGTACTGAGGCAGTGCTGCACTGTCAGAGGGTCAGTACTGAGGGAGTGCTGCACTGTCGAAGGGTCAGTACTGAGGGAGTGCCGCACTGTCAGAGGTTCAGTACTGAGGGAGTGCTGCACTGTCAGAGGTTCAGTACTGAGGGAGTGCCGCACTGCCAATGGGTCAGTACTGAGGGAGTGCCGCACTGTCAGAGGGTCAGTACAGAGGGAGTGCCGCACTGTCAGAGGGTCAGTACTGAGGGAGGGCTGCACTGTCAGAGAGTCAGTACTGAGGGAGTGCTGCACTGTCAGAGGATCAGTACAGATGGAGTGCCGCACTGTCAGAGGTCAGTACTGAGGGAGTGCCACACTGTCAGAGGATCAGTACTGAGGGAGTGCCGCATTGGCAGAGGGTCAGTACTGAGGGAGTGCTGCACTGCCAGAGGGTCAGTACTGAGGGAGTGCCGCACTGTCAGAGAGTCAGTACTGAGGGAGTGCTGCACTGTCAGACGGTCAGTGCTAAGGGAGTGCCACACTCTCAGAGGGTCGGTACTGAGAGAGTGCCACACTGTCAGAGGGTCAGTACTGAGGGAGTGCCGCACTGTCAGAGGTTCAGTACTGAGGGAGTGCTGCACTGTCAGAGGGTCAGTACTGAGGGAGTGCTGCACTGTCAGAGGGTCAGTACTGAGGGAGTGCTGCACTGTCAGAGGGTCAGTACTGAGGGAGTGCCGCACTGTCAGAGAGTCAGTACTGAGGGAGTGCTGCACTGTCAGACGGTCAGTGCTAAGGGAGTGCCACACTCTCAGAGGGTCGGTACTGAGAGAGTGCCACACTGTCAGAGGGTCGGTACTGAGGGAGTGCCGCACTGTCAGAGGGTCAATACTGAGGGAGTGCCGCACTGTCAGAGGTTCAGTACTGAGGGAGTGCTGCACTGTCAGAGGGTCAGTACTGAGGGAGTGCTGCACTGTCAGAGGGTCAGTACTGAGGGAGTGCTGCACTGTCAGAGGGTCAGTACTGAGGGAGTGCCGCACTGTCAGAGGGTCAGTACTGAGTGAGTGCCACACTGTTAGAGGGTCAGTACTGAGGGAGTGCCACACTGTCAGAGGGTCAGTACTGAGGGAGTGCCGCACTGTCAGAGGGTCAGTACTGAGGGAGTGCTGCACTGTCAGAGGGTCAGTCTGTCCATATCACTTTCAGAGTTGTGCTCATATTCTCCTCACTGTATTATGGAATGTTACTTGAGTAAACAAAGCTGTCAGACTCCATCTTAAGTTGGACCATTTGAAACATGACACTCGGATAGCACTGTGCTATTCTTTGGAACTAAATATCCTCATATTTGCCCAAAATACCATGTCACTCACATCCCAGTTCTTACATTATGAGTGATAACATGAGTATTGCCATATCAGGTAGACACTGTGTTGGAGGAGCTCAGATGGGAAGGCATTGGATGAAGAAGGCTATTCGCCCTCTGTCCTTCCCAAAATTCCTCTCTAATCCAAGTGAACGAATGGGTGGCATGGTGGCACTGTGGTCAGCACTGCTGTCTCACAGCGCCAGAGACCTGGGTTCAATTCCCACCTCAGGCAACTATCTGTGTGGAGTTTGCACATTCTCCCCGTGTCTGCGTGGATTTCCTCCGGGTGCTCCGGTTTCCTCCCACAGTCCAAAAATGTGCCGGTTAGGTGAATTGGTCATGCTAAATTGTGGTAGGTGTAGGGGTCTGGGTGAGTTGCTCTTCGGAGGGTCGATATGGACTTGTTGGGCTGAAGGGCCTGTTTCCACACTTTAAGTAATCTATCTAAAAAAAAGCTTGTGTGAAATGACTGGTGAATCTTCTCATTGCTGTTTGTGGGATCTTACAATGTAAACATGGCTGCTGCTTCTGAATTTTGTCCAGCTCACCAATTATACTTTACAAACCTTTGAGGTTTTTACTGTCCTCAGATCCTTGTTGACCTGAGTTTCTACAGCCTTTTGATGACTAGATTGTTAGCAGATGGATTATCAGCTGGTGGCCTCAGTTACGGCATTTTAGTCCCTGTCTCCTTACACCTCACTGTGCTCCTTTAAGATTAACGTCCCTGATTAAAGTTGGCCATTTGTCCTATGTTTTGTCTGCTATAGGCTCTAGTGAAGCATTTGGGGATATTTTTATATATAAAAGACTGTAAGTGCAAGCTGTTATAGACTAAGCACCATAGTACTTCAAAGGTGTTGCTGAGAGACTCGATTAAGGGGTAACATGCATACAAGCTTATCTTTCCTTTAGGTTCTGTTCCATTCTTTCCCAGCTGGAAATGGATTAATGGAAGACTGAGCAGGAATATTAAAGGTTAAGCTGATGCAGGCCGGTCGGACACTGATGGAACACTGCAACACTGTAATTAACTTGCTTCTGGAATTGTGCCCTTCTGATAACCAGGGCCCAAGGAAGGAGACCAGTCGAGAAGACTGAGGGACAAATTAAAACCATCAATCAAGTATATCTGCTGCTTACAGTAGTTTTAAGGAGAGATTTCTCATTTTTAATGATGTACTCACTTGGATGAAAGGGTTTTTTTTTCCCCAGTACGTATTGATCTTGGGAGGTGGTGCAATAGCCGACATTTATCACCCCCCCCCCCCACTCCTTTGGATAAACTATTTCCTTGGCTGCAGGCTGGAGTGTGGGGAGTGAGGTTTGTTGAGCCGGGATGATATCAGCCAAGAGCTCTCCACGGGGCTTGGGGGGGGGGTTGTGGGGGTGGAGGTGGCAGACAACGGGCAATAAATGCTGGCTAGCAAATGATACCCAGGGTCCCACAGGGCAATACAAAAAAATCACAAAAGGGAAATCTGGGATGCTGTTGAGGCCGGCTGGTGGGGTTGGGAGGTGGGAGTAGGGGGGTAGCAGGAGGGGGTGGAGGGGAGCCTGGGGTGTGGGAGGGAGCCTGCGAGGTGGGGGTGGTGGTAGTGGTGGGGAGCTGAGTGGTTGAGGGGGTGTTGTTAATTAATTGAAAGTTTTGTAACTGAGATGAATTGGTTTCTGTATGGCCAAGGATATCAATGGTCATGGAAGAGATACAGGCAGATGGAGATACACTTCACCACAGCCATGATCTTAATGAAAGCACACTAAGGATCTCCTGGTCCTATGATCAGACTCACAGAATTGTTACAGCACAGAAAGAGGCCCCGCAGCCCATTGTGTCTGCACTATGTCTTCAAACGTTCATCAGTATCCAGCACCAACCTCCTGCCATTTCCCCTTATGTCTGCCCACCAAATAACCACTCAATGACCAAAGAGTGCTGCAGTTGAACCTGCCCTCCATTATATTTCCAGGTGGTACAGTCCAAACCCTAACTGCTCGCCATGGAAAGATTTTCTTCACCATCGCCCTTGCTACTTTTGCACATCTTTTTAAATCCATGTGCCTCTCATTCTTGTTCCTTTTATGAGCAGGTCAGCTTCTCCCTGTCTAATTTGTCCTGTCAATTCATGACTTTGTTCCTTGCTGTGTTTTCAGTATTTCTTTGATAAAACATAGACTGCAGCATCACACTGGGGCAGAGTGGATGAGTCTTTGCAAAAGCTGAGAATTAGAGAGAGAATATAACATAGGAGTGGGCCAAGAATATATAGTGATAGCTGAAAACGCTAGCAGCTACAATGGGCTGAATGGTCTCTGTTCTAAAAATTCAGTCCTTCAGAATTCCCCTCTGACAGAGGAGCCTGACATAGCTGGGTCCACGGAGTTGCTGGAGCTTAATTGATTTCGAACACATTCAAAGCAAGTTCGCTGCAGGTTAGGAAGAGGGGGCTTGAACATTTAAAATTCCGATTAGGATCTAACTCTTCTCAATGTGTAGCCTCAAAGTCTCACTGAGTCAGAGTGAAGCTCAGTGATGATCAGCGGTGATTGAATGCTGACCCTTGGTGCACACAGCAACCCTAAAGGCATGAATAAATTCTGCATAAAAAGAAATTGGGGCTTTAATTCAATTCTTCCTCCGACTTTTGATCTTCATTGCCGAACGGATAATCATGGCGATGAATGAAGGGAGCAATGTGTTAAGCTGCCTCAGAAATGGATTTGCCTTTCACACCTGCTCACTCGAAAACTGAGCCGACAGTCTCCGAGAATGAATTATCTTGTGGTTGGAAAGGCAGGTTCGCGCATTCACATTACAGCTGCCAAACACAGCAAAACTCCTCACATAACATAGGTTATAAAATGCAGTCAACTGATATAGAATCAGGAACTGGTGTGCAGAGAAAAGCACATTCGGCCCACTCCACCAACGTCTGTACTAGCACTAGTACCAATATCGATGCTTACACCATCATTACAGCCAGTGCTGGTGCCTATCCTTTTACCATAGAAACATAAAAACACAGAAGATAGGAGCTGGAGTAGGCCATTCGACCCCTCACGCCTGCTGCTCCATTTACTGTGAACATGACTGCTCATCAAGCTCAATACTCTTGACCCCTTTAGCCACAGCAGCTGTATCTACCTCCTTCCTGAAAACCCAGTGTTTTCCCCTCTACCACATTCGGTGGGTCAAATCTTGTCTTGCCCTCTGAACCAGTGAAACCAGTTGATTCAAGTGACAGGCGCAGGTAGCAACGGTGAGAGTTTAGGAAACCCATTTTCACACAGTGAGTGGCTGGGATCAGGAATACTCCGTCTGACACATTTCCAGCAACACATTTTCAGCTTTAGTGGTGCAACCTTGCTATGTCCTGTGACAGGTTTCATATCTTTCCCTTCAGTTTCAAAGATTCACCTGGGGGCATCTCCTGCCAACTCTCTCGATCTTCTCAAACTGTGTATCTCACAGGAAAAGCAGACAAGCGTGTATGGCTGAGATGAGGAGGAATGTCTTCACTCATTAGGAATTCTCTAGTCCAGCCTCTCAATCAGTTTATTGAGGATTGTGATCTTTGAGCACAAAAGATATTGGAATATGGATGGTGTGAGAGCTGGTTCTGAAGTGGAAGGTCAGCCATAGTTACACTGAACAGCAGACCAGGCTCAACTGGCTGACTGGCTTAAAATCCTGGTTCTGTAAAGAACGATTGACTTAATTACCCAAATAAACCAACCCCATATGCCACCAGTTTTCAAACCAGACTTTAAAAAAATTATAATTTATGTAAATTGCATACTTTTTGTGGTAAGTTAATGCAAACCTGCAATTAAAACCAAGGATGTTGAAGAAGCTGGGCTGGGGCATCACAGAGTACATGGAGCAGGAGAAGCTAAGAGGAAAGGGAAAGAGAGAGGCCATGGATGGCACGGTGGCACAGTGGTTAGCACTGCTGCCTCACAGCGGCAGAGACCCGGGTTCAATTCCAGCCTCAGGCGACTGTCTGTGTGGAGTTTGCACGTTCTCCCCGTGTCTGCGTGGGTTTCCTCCGGGTGCTCCAGTTTCCTCCCACAGTCACAAAGATGTGCGGGTCAGGTGAATTGGCCATGCTAAATTGCCCGTAGTGCTGGTTAAAAGGGGTAAATGTAGGGGTATGGGTGGGTTGTGTGTCGGTGTGGACTTGTTGGGCCGAAGGGCCTGTTTCCACACTGTAAGTAATCGAATCTAATCTGGAGGATGCCATTTTAGATTAGATTACTTACAGTGTGGAAACAGGCCCTTCGGCCCAACAAGTCCACACCGACCCGCCGAAGCGCAACCCACCCATACCCCTACCTTTACCCCTTTAACCTAACACTACGGGCAATTTAGCATGGCCAATTCACCTGACCTGCACATCTTTGGACTGTGGGAGGAAACCGGAGCACCCGGAGGAAACCCACGCAGACACGGGGAGAATGTACAAACTCCACACAGTCAGTCGCCTGAGTCGGGAATTGAACCCGGGTCTACAGGCGCTGTGAGGCAGCAGTGCTAACCACTGGGCCACCGTGCCGCCCACAAATCCTGAGGTGTTGCCAGACCGGGAGTTGTTGTTGGTCAGTGAGCACATGAGTAACTGTGGATGGAGGTTGTGGGAAATGAGGTGCAGAACAGCAGAGGTTGAGATCAGATGAAATTTCCAAAGGCTTACAAGGAAAGAACATGATGTAAATTGAGGTTCTTTGAAAATAGTTTTCTTTCATAAGTTTCTGGCACCTTTCATGTGTGGTTCAATCCAGGAAACATGAACCTTAACACTTCAGATCTTATGAATTATCTGACACATTCACTATTCTTAGTTAACTCAACTCATATCAAATAGCGTTAATAAAACATCCCGAGATAATAGGATGTGATAACTGTAATAACCACAATGTATAGAGGTACGCAAGATTACTACACCCGAGAATAATGTAGATGAGGAACTGAAATAGCTAAGGCTGGGATAATATATCAAGAAACATTCCTGTTCCCCGAACATTTCCCCACCAAACACTTTTATTTTTAATAGTTAACAATTGCAATTGATTCAGTTTCTAAACCAATATTTAAATTTCGCTTCCGCATCCGCTCAAATTCCCAGTCACTCTGTCTCCACATTCACTGTCTCTCACTGGGGTGCACTCCCCAGTCACTCTATCTCACTGGGGCTCACTCCCCATTCACTGTCTCTCACTGGGGTCCACTGCCCAGTCACTGTCTCTCACTGGGGCTCACTCCCCAGTAACTGCCGCTCACTGGGGCTTGCTCCCCAGTCACTCTCTCTTACTGAGGCTCACTCCGCAATCACTCTCTCTCACTGGGGCTCACTCCGCACTCACTCTCTCTCACTGGGGCTCACTCCCCAGTCACTGTCTCCCACTGGGCCGCACTCCCCAGTCACTGTCTCTCACTGGAGGCAACTGCCCGGTCACTCTCTCTCACTGGGGTCCATTCCCCAGTCATTATCTCTCACTGGGGTCCACTCCCCAGTCACTGTCTCTCACTGGGGTCCACTCCCCAGTCACTCTTTCTCACTGGGGCTCACTGCCCAGTCACTGTCTCTCACTGGGGCTCGCTCCTCAGTCACTCTCTCTCACTGGGGCTCACTCCCCAGTCACTGTCTCTCACGGGGGTGCACTCCCCAGTCACTCTCTCTCGCTGGGGCTCGCCCCCCCAGTCACTCTTTCTCACTGGGGCTCACTCCCCAGTCACTGTCTCTCACTGGGGTGCACTCCCCAGTCACTCTCTCTCACTGGGGCTCACTCCCCAGTCACTCTCTCTCACTGGGGCTCGCTCCGGTGTCACTCTCTCTCATTGGGGCTCACTCCCCAGTCACCGTTTATTACTGAGGCTCACTCCGCAATCACTCTCTCTCACTGGGGCTCACTCCGCAGTCACTCTCTCTCACTGGGGCTCACTCCTCAGTCACTGTCTCCCACTGGGGCTCACTCCCCAGTCACTGTCACTCACTGGAGGCAACTGCCCGGTCACTCTCTCACTGGGGTTCACTCCCCAGTCACTGTCTCTCACTGGGGCACACTCCCAAGTCACTCTCTCTCACTGGGGTCCACTCCCCAGTCACTCTTGCTCACTGGGGTCCATTCCCCAGTCATTATCTCTCACTGGGGCACACTCCCCACTCACTGTCTCTCACTGGGGCGCACTCCCCAGTCACTGTCTCTCGCTGGGGCTCACTGCCCAGTCACTGTCTCTCACTGGGGCTCGCTCCACAGTCACTGCCTCTCGCTGGGGCTCACTCCCCACTCACTGTCTCTCACTGGGGCGCACTCCCCAGTCACTGTCTCTCACTGGGGCTCATTCCCCAGTCACTGTCTCTCACTGGGGCTCACTGCCCAGTCACTGTCTCTCACTGGGGCTCGCTCCTCAGTCACTCTGTCTCACTGGGGCTCACTCCCCAGTCACTGTCTCTCACTGGGGCGCACTCCCCAGTCATTCTCTCTCGCTGGGGCTCGCTCCCCAGTCACTCTTTCTCACTGGGGCTCACTCCCCAGTCACTGTCTCTCAGTGGGGTGCACTCCCCAGTCACTCTCTCTCACTGGGGCACGCTCCAGTGTCACTCTCTCTCATTGGGGCTCACTCCCCAGTCACAGTTTATTACTGGGGCTCACTCCGCAATCACTCTCTCTCACTGGGGCTCACTCCGCACTCACTCTCTCTCACTGGGGCTCACGCCCCAGTCACTGTCTCCCACTGGGGCTCACTCCCCAGTCACTGTCTCTCACTGGAGGCAACTGCCCGGTCACTCTCTCACTGGGGTTCACTCCCCAGTCACTGTCTCTCACTGGGGCAGACTCCCAAGTCACTGGGGTCCACTCCCCAGTCACTCTTGCTCACTGGGGTCCATTCCCCAGTCATTATCTCTCACTGGGGCACACTCCCCAGTCACCGTCTCTCACTGGGGTTCACTCCCCAGTGACTGTCTCTCACTGGGGCACACTCCCAAGTCACTCTCTCTCACTGGGGCTCACTCCCCACTCACTGCCTCTCACTGGGGTGCACTCCCCAGTCACTGTCTCGCACTGGGGCTCACTCCCCAGTCACTCTCTCTCACTGGGGTGCACTTCCCTCTCACTGTCTCTCACTGGGGTGCACTCCCCTGTCACTCTCTCTCACTGGGGTCCACTCCCCAGTCACTGTCTCTCACTGGGGCTCACTCCCCAGTCACTCTCTCTCACTGGGGTTCGCTCCACAGTCACTGCCTCTCGCTGGGGCTCACTCCCCACTCACTGTCTCTCACTGGGGCGCACTCCCCAGTCACTGTCTCTCGCTGGGGCTCACTGCCCAGTCACTGTCTCTCACTGGGGTGCACTCCCCTGTCACTCTCTCTCACTGGGATCCACTCCCCAGTCACTGTCTCTCGCTGGGGCTCACTCCGCACTCACTCTGTCTCACTGGGGCTCACTCCCCAGTCACTGTCTCTCACTGGAGGCAACTGCCCGGTCACTCTCTCACTGGGATTCACTCCCCAGTCACTGTCTCTCACTAGGGCACACTCCCAAGTCACTCTCCCTCACTGGGGTCCACTCCCCAGTCATTATCTCTCACTGGGGTCCACTCCCCAATCACTGTCTCTCACTGGGGCTCACTCCCCACTCACTGTCTCTCACTGGGGCGCACTCCCCAGTCACTCTCTCTCACTGGGGTCCACTCCCCAGTCACACTCTCTCACTGGGGCTCACTTCCCAGTCACTGTCTCTCACTGGGGTGCACTCCCCTGTCACTCTCTCTCACTGGGGTCCACTCCCCAGTCACTGTCTCTCACTGGGGCTCACTCCCCAGTCACTCTCTCTCACTGGGGTTCGCTCCACAGTCACTGTCTCTCGCTGGGGCTCACTCCACACTCACTGTCTCTCACTGGGGTGCACTCCCCAGTCACTGTCTCTCGCTGGGGCTCACACCCCAGTCACTGTCTCACAATGGAGTGCACTCCCCTGTCACTCTCTCTCACTGGGATCCACTCCCCAGTCACTGTCTGTCACTGGGGCTCACTCCCCAGTCACTCTCTCTCACTGGGGCTCACTCCCCAGTCACTCTCTCTCACTGGGGCTCACTCCCCAGTCACTGTTCTCACTGGGGCTTGCTCCCCAGTCATTCTCGCTCACTGGGGCTCACTCCCCAGTCATTCTCGCTCACTGGGGCTCACTCCCCAATCACTGCCTCTCACTGGGGCTCACTCCCCAGTCACTGTCTCTCACTGGGGCGCACTCCCCAGTCACTGTCGTTCACTGGGGTCCACTCCCCAGTCACTGTCTCTCACAGGGGCTCGCTCCCCAGTCACTCTCTCTCACTGGGGGGCACTCCCCAGTCACTGTCGCTCACTGGGGTCCACTCCCCAGTCACTGTCTCTCACTGGGGCTCGCTCCCCAGTCACTGTCTCTCACAGGGGCCCTCGCACCCCTGTCACTCTGTCTCACTGGGGCTCACTCCCCAGTCACTCTCTCTCACTGGGGCGTACTCCGCAGTCACTGTCTCTGACTTGGGTTCGCTCCCCTGTCACTCTTTCTCACTGGGGCTCACTCCCCAGTCACTCTCTCTCATTGGGGTGCACTCCCCAGTCACTCTCTCTCGCTGGGGCTCACTCCACAGTCACTCTCTCTCACTATGGCTCGCTCCCCAGTCACTCTCTCACATTGGGGCTCACTCCCCAATCACTGTTTCTTACTGGGGCTCACTCCGCAATCACTCTCTCTCACTGGGGCTCACACTGCACTCACTCTCTCTCACTGCGGCGCACTCCCCAGTCAATGTCTCTCACTGGAGGCAACTGCCCGGTCACTCTCTCTCACTAGTGTTCACTCCCCTGTCACTCTCTCTCACTGTAGAACACTCCCAAGTCACTCTCTCTCACAGGGCTCCACACCCCAGTCTTTCTTGCTCACTGGGGTCCATTCCCCAGTCATTGTCTCTCACTGGGGTCCACTCCCCAGTCACTGTCTCTCACTGGGGCTCACTCCCCAGTCACTCTCTCTCACTGGGGCTCACTCCACAGTCACTGTCTCTAACTGGGGCTCGCTCCCCAGTCACTGTCTCTCACTGGGACGCACTCCCCAGTCACTGCCTCTCACTGGGGCTCACTCCCCAGTCACTGTCTCTCACTGGGGCTCACTCCCCTGTCACTCTCTCTCACTGGGGTGCATTCCTCTGTCACTCGCTCTCGCTGGGGCTCACTCCCCAGTCACTCTCTCTCGCTGGGGCTCACTCCCCAGTCACTGTCTCTCACTGGGGTGCACTCCCCAGTCACTGTCTCTCACTGGTGGCAACTGCCCGGTTACTCTCTCTCACTTGGGTTCACTCCCCTGTCACTCTCTCTCACTGTAGAACACTCCCAAGTCACTCTCTCTCACAGGGGTCCACACCCCAGTCTTTCTTGCTCACTGGGGTCCATTCCCCAGTCATTGTCTCTCACTGGGGTCCACTCCCCAGTCACTGTCTCTCACTGGGGCTCACTCCCCAGTCACTCTCTCTCACTGGGGCTCACTCCACAGTCACTGTCTCTCACTGGGGCTCGCTCCCCAGTCACTGTCTCTCACTGGGGCTCACTCCCCAGTCACTGCCTCTCACTGAGGCTCACTCCCCAGTCACTGTCTCTCACTGGGGCTCACTCCCCTGTCAATTTCTCTCACTGGGGCTCACTCCCCAGTCACTCTCTCTCGCTGGGGCTCACTCCCCAGTCACTGTCTCTCACTGGGGTGCACTCCCCAGTCACTGTCTCTCACTGGGTCTCAGTCCCCAGTCACTGTCTCTCACTGGGATCCACTCCCCAGTCACTGCCTCTCACTGGGGCTCACTCCACAGTCACTGTCTCTCACTGGGGTCCACTCCCCAGTCACTGTCTCTCACTGGGGCGCACTCCCCAGTCACTGTCGCTCACTGGGGTGCACTCCCCAGTCACTGTCTCTCACTGGGGCTCGCTCCCCAGTCACTCTCTCTCACTGGGATCCACTCCCCAGTCACTCACTCTCACTGGGGCTCACTCCACAGTCACTCTCTCTCACTGGGGGGCACTCCCCAGTCACTGTCGCTCACTGGGGTCCACTCCCCAGTCACTGTCTCTCACTGGGGCTCGCTCCCCAGTCACTGTCTCTCACAGGGGCCCTCGCACCCCCGTCACTCTGTCTCACTGGGGCTCACTCCCCAGTCACTCTCTCTCACTGGGGCGCACTCCGCAGTCACTGTCTCTGACTGGGGTTCGCTCCCCTGTCACTCTTTCTCACTGGGGCTCACTCCCCAGTCACTCTCTCTCATTGGGGTGCACTCCCCAGTCACTCTCTCTCGCTGGGGCTCACTCCACAGTCACTCTCTCTCACTATGGCTCGCTCCCCAGTCACTCTCTCACATTGGGGCTCACTCCCCAATCACTGTTTCTTACTGGGGCTCACTCCGCAATCACTCTCTCTCACTGGGGCTCACACTGCACTCACTCTCTCTCACTGCGGCGCACTCCCCAGTCAATGTCTCTCACTGGGGCTCACTCTGCACTCACTCTCTCTCACTGGAGCGCACTCCCCAGTCACTGTCGCTCACTGGAGGCAACTGCCCGGTCACTCTCTCTCACTAGTGTTCACTCCCCTGTCACTCTCTCTCACTGTAGAACACTCCCAAGTCACTCTCTCTCACAGGGCTCCACACCCCAGTCTTTCTTGCTCACTGGGGTCCATTCCCCAGTCATTGTCTCTCACTGGGGTCCACTCCCCAGTCACTGTCTCTCACTGGGGCTCACTCCCCAGTCACTCTCTCTCACTGGGGCTCACTCCACAGTCACTGTCTCTAACTGGGGCTCGCTCCCCAGTCACTGTCTCTCACTGGGACGCACTCCCCAGTCACTGCCTCTCACTGGGGCTCACTCCCCAGTCACTGTCTCTCACTGGGGCTCACTCCCCTGTCACTCTCTCTCACTGGGGTGCATTCCTCTGTCACTCGCTCTCGCTGGGGCTCACTCCCCAGTCACTCTCTCTCGCTGGGGCTCACTCCCCAGTCACTGTCTCTCACTGGGGTGCACTCCCCAGTCACTGTCTCTCACTGGGTCTCAGTCCGCAGTCACTGTCTCTCACTGGGGTGCACTCCCCTGTCACTCTCTCTCACTGGGATCCACTCCCCAGTCACTCACTCTCACTGGGGCTCACTCCACAGTCACTGTCTCTCACTGGGGCTCACTCCCCTGTCACTGTCTCTCACTGGGGCACACTCCCCAGTCACTGCCTCTCACTGGGGCTCGCTCCCCAGTCATTCTCGCTCACTGGGGCTCACTCCACAGTCACTGTCTCTCTCTGGGGCTCACTCCCCTGTCACTGTCTCTCACTGGGGCTCACTCCCCAGTCAATGTCTCTAGATGGGGCTCACTCCCCAGTCACTGTCTCTCACTGGGATCCACTCCCCAGTCACTCTCTCTCACTGGGGCTCACTCCCCAGTCACTGTCTCTCACTGGGGCTCACTCCACACTCACTGTCTCTCACTGGGGCACACTCCCCAGTCACTGTCTCTCGCTGGGGCTCACACCCCAGTCACTGTATCTCAATGGAGTGCACTCCCCTGTCACTCTCTCTCACTGGGATCCACTCCCCAGTCACTGTCTCTCACTGGGGCTCACTCCCCAGTCACTCTCTCTCACTGGGGCTCACTCCCCAGTCACTGTCTCTCACTGGGGCTCACTCCCCAGTCACTGTTCTCACTAGGGCTTGCTCCCCAGTCATTCTCGCTCACTGGGGCTCACTCCAGAGTCATTCTCTCTCACTGGGGTCCACTCCCCAGTCACTGTCTCTCACTGGGGCTCGCTCCCCAGTCACTGTCTCTCACTGGGGCTCGCACCCCCGTCACTCTCCCTCACTGGGGCTCACTCCCCAGTCACTCTGTCTCACTGGGGCTCACTCCCCAGTCACTCTCTCTCACTGGGGCGCACTCCGCAGTCACTGTCTCTGACTGGGGTTCGCTCCCCTGTCACTCTTTCTCACTGGGGCTCACTCCCCAGTCACTCTCTCTCATTGGGGTGCACTCCCCAGTCACTCTCTCTCGCTGGGGCTCACTCCACAGTCACTCTCTCTCACTGTGGCTCGCTCCCCAGTCACTCTCTCACATTGGGGCTCACTCCCCAATCACTGTTTCTTACTGGGGCTCACTCCGCAATCACTCTCTCTCACTTGGGCTCACTCTGCACTCACTCTCTCTCACTGCGGCGCACTCCCCAGTCAATGTCTCTCACTGGGGCTCACTCCCCAGTCACTGTCGCTCACTGGAGGCAACTGCCCGGTCACTCTCTCTCACTGGGGTTCACTCCCCTGTCACTGTCTCTCACTGGAGAACACTTCCCAGTCACTCTCTCACTGGGGCTCGCTCCCCAGTCTCTCTCTCACATTGGGGCTCACTCCCCAATCACTGTTTCTTACTGGGGCTCACTCCGCAATCACTCTCTATCACTGGGGCTCACTCTGCACTCACTCTCTCTCACTGGAGCGCACGTCCCAGTCACTGTCGCTCACTGGTGGCAACTGCCCGGTCACTCTCTCTCACTTGGGTTCACTCCCCTGTCACTCTCTCTCACTGTAGAACACTCCCAAGTCACTCTCTCTCACAGGGGTCCACACCCCAGTCTTTCTTGCTCACTGGGGTCCATTCCCCAGTCATTGTCTCTCACTGGGGTCCACTCCCCAGTCACTGTCTCTCACTGGGGCTCACTCCCCAGTCACTCTCTCTCACTGGGGCTCACTCCACAGTCACTGTCTCTAACTGGGGCTCGCTCCCCAGTCACTGTCTCTCACTGGGGCTCACTCCCCAGTCACTGCCTCTCACTGAGGCTCACTCCCCAGTCACTGTCTCTCACTGGGGCTCACTCCCCTGTCAATTTCTCTCACTGGGGCTCACTCCCCAGTCACTCTCTCTCGCTGGGGCTCACTCCCCAGTCACTGTCTCTCACTGGGGTGCACTCCCCAGTCATTGTCTCTCACTGGGTCTCAGTCCCCAGTCACTGTCTCTCACTGGGATCCACTCCCCAGTCACTGTCGCTCACTGGGGTGCACTCCCCAGTCACTGTCTCTCACTGGGGCTCGCTCCCCAGTCACTCTCTCTCACTGGGATCCACTCCCCAGTCACTCACTCTCACTGGGGCTCACTCCACAGTCACTGTCTCTCACTGGGGTCCACTCCCCAGTCACTGTCTCTCACTGGGGCTCACTCCCCAGTCACTGTCGCTCACTGGGGTGCACTCCCCAGTCACTGTCTCTCACTGGGGCTCGCTCCCCAGTCACTCTCTCTCACTGGGGTCCACTCCCCAGTCACTGTCGCTCACTGGGGTCCACTCCCCAGTCACTGTCTTTCACTGGGGCTCGCTCCCCAGTCCCTGTCTCTCACTGGGGCTCGCTCCCCCGTCACTGTCTCACTGGGGCTCACTCCCCAGTCACTGTCTCTCACTGGGGTTCGCTCCCCTGTCACTCTTTCTCACTGGGGCTCACTTCCCAGTCACTCTCTCTCATTGGGGTGCACTCCCCAGTCACTCTCTCTCGCTGGGGCTCACTCCCCAGTCACTGTCTCTCACTGGGGTGCACTCCCCAGTCACTCTCTCTCGCTGACCCTCACTCCCCAGTCACTCTCTCTCACTGGGGCTCGCTCCCCAATCACTCTATCTCATTGGGGCTCACTCCCCAGTCACTGTTTCTTACTGGGGCACACTCCGCAATCACTCTCTCTCACTGGGGCTCACTCCCCAGTCACTGGCTCCCACTGGGGCGCACTCACCAGTCACTGTCTCTCACTGGAGGCAACTGCCCGGTCACTCTCTCTCACTGGGGTTCACTCCCCCGTCACTGTCTCTCACTGGAGAACACTCCAAGTCACTCTCTCACTGGGGTCCACTCCCCAGTCACTCTTGCTCACTGGGGTCGATTCCCCAGTCATTGTCTCTCACTGGGGTCCAATACCTAGTCACTCTCTCTCACTGGGGTTCGCTCCACAGTCACTGTCTCTCACTGGGGCTCGCTCGCCAGTCACCGTCTCTCACTGGGGCTCACTCCCCAGTCACTGTTTATTACTGGGGTTCACTCCGCAATCACTCTCTCTCACTGGGGCTCACTCCCCAGTCACTGTCTCTCACTGGGGCTCACTCCTCAGTCAATGTCTCCCACTGGGGCTCACTGCCGAGTCATTCTCACTCACTGGGGCTCACTCCCCAGTCACTCTCTCTCACTGGGGTGCACTCCCCAGTCACTGTCTCTCGCTGGGGCTCACTCCCCAGTCACTGTCTCTCACTGGGGCTCACTCCCCAATCACTGTCTCTCGCTGGGGCTCACTCCCCAGTCACTCTCTCTCGCTGGGGCTCACTCCCCAGTCACTGTCTCTCACTGGGGCTCACTCCCCTGTGACTCTCTCTCACTGGCGCTCACTCCCCAGTCAATGTCTCTCACTGGGGCTCTCTCCCCTGTCAATCTCTCTCACTGGGGCTCACTCCCCTGTCACTCTCTCTCACTGGGATCCACTCCCCAGTCACTCTCTCTCACTGGGGCTCACTCTCCAGTCACTCTCTCTCACTGGGCTCCACTCCCCAGTCACTGTCTCTCACTGGGGCTCACTCCCCAGTCACTCTCTCTCACTGGGCTCCACTCCCCAGTCACTGTCTCTCACTGGGGCTCACTCCCCAGTCACTGTCTCTCACTGGGCCTCACTCCCCTGTCAATCTCTCTCACTGGGGCTCACTCCCCAGTCACTGTCTCTCACTGGGCCTCACTCCCCTGTCACTCTCTCTCACTGGGGCTCACTCCCCAGTCATTCTCTCTCACTGGGGTCCACTCCCCAGTCACTCTCTCTCACTGGGGCTCACTCCCCAGTCACTGTCTCTCGCTGGGGCTCACTCCCCAGTCACTGCCTCTCACTGGGGTGCACTCCCCTGTCACAATCTCTCACTGGGGCTCACTCCCCAGTCACTGTCTCTCACTGGGGTGCACTTCCCTGTCTCTCTTTCTAGCTGGGGGTCACTCCCCAGTCACTCTCTCTCACTGGGGTGCACTCCCCAGTCACTGTCTCTCGCTGGGGCTCACTCCCCAGTCACTGTCTCTCACTGGGGCTCACTCCCCAGTCACTGTCTCTCTCTGGGGCTCACTCCCCTGCCACTCTCTCTCGCTGGGGCTCACTCCCCAGTCACTGTCTCTCACTGGGGCTCACTCCCCTGTCACTCTCTCTCACTGGCGCTCACTCCCCAGTCAATGTCTCTCACTGGGGCTCTCTCCCCTGTCAATCTCTCTCACTGGGGCTCACTCCCCTGTCACTCTCTCTCACTGGGATCCACTCTCCAGTCACTCTCTCTCACTGGGGCTCACTCTCCAGTCACTCTCTCTCACTGGGCTCCACTCCCCAGCCACTGTCTCTCACTGGGGCTCACTCCCCAGTCACTCTCTCTCACTGGGCTCCACTCCCCAGTCACTGTCTCTCACTGGGGCTCACTCCCCAGTCACTGTCTCTCACTGGGCCTCACTCCCCTGTCAATCTCTCTCACTGGGGCTCACTCCCCAGTCACTGTCTCTCACTGGGCCTCACTCCCCTGTCACTCTCTCTCACTGGGGCTCACTCCCCAGTCACTCTCTCTCACTGGGGTCCACTCCCCAGTCACTCTCTCACACTGGGGCTCACTCCCAGTCACTGTCTCTCGCTGGGGCTCACTCCCCAGTCACTGCCTCTCACTGGGGTGCACTCCCCTGTCACAATCTCTCACTGGGGCTCACTCCCCAGTCACTGTCTCTCACTGGGGTGCACTTCCCTGTCTCTCTTTCTAGCTGGGGGTCACACCCCAGTCACTGTCTCTCACTGGGGCTCACTCCCCAGTCACTGTCTCTCACTGGGGCTCTCTCTCCAGTCACTGTCTCTCACTGGGGTGCACTCCCGTGTCACTGTTTCTCACTGCGGAACACTCCCAAGTCACTCTCTCTCACTGGGGCTCACTCCCCTGTCACTTTCTCTCACTGGGGCTCACTCCACAGTCACTGCCTCTCACTGGGGCTCACTCCCCAGTCACTGCCTCTCACTGGGGCTCACTCCCCAGTCACTGCCTCTCACTGGGGCTCACTCCCCAGTCACTGTCTCTCACTGGGCTCACTCCCCAGTCACTGTCTCTCACTGTGGCTCGCTCCCCTGTCACTCTCTCTCGCTGGGGCTCACTCCCCAGTCACTGTCTCTCACTGGGGTGCACTCCCCCGTCACTGTCTCTCACTGGGGAACACGCCCCAGTCACTCTCTCTCACTGGGGTCCATTCCCCAGTCATTGTCTCTCACTGGGGATCACTCCCCAGTCACTGTCTCTCACTGGGGTTCGCTCCACAGTCACTGTCTCTCACTGGGGCTCACTCCCCAGTCACTGCCTCTCACTGGGGCTCACTCCCCAGTCACTGCCTCTCACTGGGGCTCACTCCCCAGTCACTGTCTCTCACTGGGCTCACTCCCCAGTCACTGTCTCTCACTGTGGCTCGCTCCCCTGTCACTCTCTCTCGCTGGGGCTCACTCCCCAGTCACTGTCTCTCACTGGGGTGCACTCCCCCGTCACTGTCTCTCACTGGGGAACACGCCCCAGTCACTCTCTCTCACTGGGGTCCATTCCCCAGTCATTGTCTCTCACTGGGGATCACTCCCCAGTCACTGTCTCTCACTGGGGTTCGCTCCACAGTCACTGTCTCTCACTGGGGCGCACTCCCCAGTCACTGCCTCTCACCGAGGCTCACTCCCCAGTCACTGTCTCTCTCTGGGGTGCACTCCCCTGTCACTCTCTCTCGCTGGGGCTCACTCCCGAGTCACTGTCTCTCACTGGGGTGCACTCCCCTGTCACTCTCTCTCACTGGGGCTCACTCCCCAGTCACTGTCTCTCACTGGGGCTCTCTCCCCTGTCAATCTCTCTCACTGGGGCTCACTCCCCTGTCACTCTCTCTCACTGGTGTCTACTCCCCAGTCACTCTCTCTCACTGGGGCTCACTCCCCAGTCACTGTCTCTCGCTGGGGCTCACTCCACAGTCACTGCCTCTCACTGGGGTGCACTCCCCTGTCACAATCTCTCACTGGGGCTCACTCCCCAGTCACTGTTTATTACTGGGGTTCACTCCGCAATCACTCTCTCTCACTGGGGCTCACTCCCCAGTCACTGTCTCTCACTGGGGCTCACTCCTCAGTCAATGTCTCCCACTGGGGCTCACTCCCGAGTCATTCTCACTCACTGGGGCTCACTCCCCAGTCACTCTCTCTCACTGGGGTGCACTCCCCAGTCACTGTCTCTCGCTGGGGCTCACTCCCCAGTCACTGTCTCTCACTGGGGCTCACTCCCCAATCACTGTCTCTCGCTGGGGCTCACTCCCCAGTCACTCTCTCTCGCTGGGGCTCACTCCCCAGTCACTGTCTCTCACTGGGGCTCACTCCCCTGTGACTCTCTCTCACTGGCGCTCACTCCCCAGTCAATGTCTCTCACTGGGGCTCTCTCCCCTGTCAATCTCTCTCACTGGGGCTCACTCCCCTGTCACTCTCTCTCACTGGGATCCACTCCCCAGTCACTCTCTCTCACTGGGGCTCACTCTCCAGTCACTCTCTCTCACTGGGCTCCACTCCCCAGTCACTGTCTCTCACTGGGGCTCACTCCCCAGTCACTCTCTCTCACTGGGCTCCACTCCCCAGTCACTGTCTCTCACTGGGGCTCACTCCCCAGTCACTGTCTCTCACTGGGCCTCACTCCCCTGTCAATCTCTCTCACTGGGGCTCACTCCCCAGTCACTGTCTCTCACTGGGCCTCACTCCCCTGTCACTCTCTCTCACTGGGGCTCACTCCCCAGTCATTCTCTCTCACTGGGGTCCACTCCCCAGTCACTCTCTCTCACTGGGGCTCACTCCCCAGTCACTGTCTCTCGCTGGGGCTCACTCCCCAGTCACTGCCTCTCACTGGGGTGCACTCCCCTGTCACAATCTCTCACTGGGGCTCACTCCCCAGTCACTGTCTCTCACTGGGGTGCACTTCCCTGTCTCTCTTTCTAGCTGGGGGTCACTCCCCAGTCACTCTCTCTCACTGGGGTGCACTCCCCAGTCACTGTCTCTCGCTGGGGCTCACTCCCCAGTCACTGTCTCTCACTGGGGCTCACTCCCCAGTCACTGTCTCTCTCTGGGGCTCACTCCCCTGCCACTCTCTCTCGCTGGGGCTCACTCCCCAGTCACTGTCTCTCACTGGGGCTCACTCCCCTGTCACTCTCTCTCACTGGCGCTCACTCCCCAGTCAATGTCTCTCACTGGGGCTCTCTCCCCTGTCAATCTCTCTCACTGGGGCTCACTCCCCTGTCACTCTCTCTCACTGGGATCCACTCTCCAGTCACTCTCTCTCACTGGGGCTCACTCTCCAGTCACTCTCTCTCACTGGGCTCCACTCCCCAGCCACTGTCTCTCACTGGGGCTCACTCCCCAGTCACTCTCTCTCACTGGGCTCCACTCCCCAGTCACTGTCTCTCACTGGGGCTCACTCCCCAGTCACTGTCTCTCACTGGGCCTCACTCCCCTGTCAATCTCTCTCACTGGGGCTCACTCCCCAGTCACTGTCTCTCACTGGGCCTCACTCCCCTGTCACTCTCTCTCACTGGGGCTCACTCCCCAGTCACTCTCTCTCACTGGGGTCCACTCCCCAGTCACTCTCTCACACTGGGGCTCACTCCCAGTCACTGTCTCTCGCTGGGGCTCACTCCCCAGTCACTGCCTCTCACTGGGGTGCACTCCCCTGTCACAATCTCTCACTGGGGCTCACTCCCCAGTCACTGTCTCTCACTGGGGTGCACTTCCCTGTCTCTCTTTCTAGCTGGGGGTCACACCCCAGTCACTGTCTCTCACTGGGGCTCACTCCCCAGTCACTGTCTCTCACTGGGGCTCTCTCTCCAGTCACTGTCTCTCACTGGGGTGCACTCCCGTGTCACTGTTTCTCACTGCGGAACACTCCCAAGTCACTCTCTCTCACTGGGGCTCACTCCCCTGTCACTTTCTCTCACTGGGGCTCACTCCACAGTCACTGCCTCTCACTGGGGCTCACTCCCCAGTCACTGCCTCTCACTGGGGCTCACTCCCCAGTCACTGCCTCTCACTGGGGCTCACTCCCCAGTCACTGTCTCTCACTGGGCTCACTCCCCAGTCACTGTCTCTCACTGTGGCTCGCTCCCCTGTCACTCTCTCTCGCTGGGGCTCACTCCCCAGTCACTGTCTCTCACTGGGGTGCACTCCCCCGTCACTGTCTCTCACTGGGGAACACGCCCCAGTCACTCTCTCTCACTGGGGTCCATTCCCCAGTCATTGTCTCTCACTGGGGATCACTCCCCAGTCACTGTCTCTCACTGGGGTTCGCTCCACAGTCACTGTCTCTCACTGGGGCTCACTCCCCAGTCACTGCCTCTCACTGGGGCTCACTCCCCAGTCACTGCCTCTCACTGGGGCTCACTCCCCAGTCACTGTCTCTCACTGGGCTCACTCCCCAGTCACTGTCTCTCACTGTGGCTCGCTCCCCTGTCACTCTCTCTCGCTGGGGCTCACTCCCCAGTCACTGTCTCTCACTGGGGTGCACTCCCCCGTCACTGTCTCTCACTGGGGAACACGCCCCAGTCACTCTCTCTCACTGGGGTCCATTCCCCAGTCATTGTCTCTCACTGGGGATCACTCCCCAGTCACTGTCTCTCACTGGGGTTCGCTCCACAGTCACTGTCTCTCACTGGGGCGCACTCCCCAGTCACTGCCTCTCACCGAGGCTCACTCCCCAGTCACTGTCTCTCTCTGGGGTGCACTCCCCTGTCACTCTCTCTCGCTGGGGCTCACTCCCGAGTCACTGTCTCTCACTGGGGTGCACTCCCCTGTCACTCTCTCTCACTGGGGCTCACTCCCCAGTCACTGTCTCTCACTGGGGCTCTCTCCCCTGTCAATCTCTCTCACTGGGGCTCACTCCCCTGTCACTCTCTCTCACTGGGGTCTACTCCCCAGTCACTCTCTCTCACTGGGGCTCACTCCCCAGTCACTGTCTCTCGCTGGGGCTCACTCCACAGTCACTGCCTCTCACTGGGGTGCACTCCCCTGTCACAATCTCTCACTGGGGCTCACTCCCCAGTCACTCTATCTCACTGGGCTCCACTCCCCAGTCACTCTCTCTCACTGGGGCTCACTCCCCAGTCACTGTCTCTCGCTGGGTCTCACTCCCCAGTCACTGCCTCTCACTGGGGTGCACTCCCCTGTCATTCTCTCTCACTGGGGCTCACTCTCCAGTCACTCTCTCTCACTGGGCTCCACTCCCCAGTCACTGTCTCTCACTGGGGCTCACTCCCCAGTCACCGCCTCTCACTCGGGCTCACTCCCCAGTCACTGTCACACTCTGGGGCTGACTCCCCAGTCACTGTCTCTCACTGGGCCTCACTCCCCTGTCAACCTCTCTCACTGGGGCTCACTCCCCAGTCACCGCCTCTCACTCGGGCTCACTCCCCAGTCACTGTCTCTCACTGGGCCTCACTCCCCTGTCACTCTCTCTCACTAGGGCTCGCTCCCCAGTCACTCTCTCTCATTGGGGCTCACTCCACAGTCATTCTCGCTCACTGGGGTCCACTCCCCAGTCACTCTCTCTCGCTGGGGCTCACTCCCCAGTCACTCTCTCTCACTGGGGCTCACTCCCCAGTCGCCTTCTCTCACTGGAGTGCACTCCCCTGTCTCTCTCGCTCGCTGGGGCTCAGTCCCCAGTCACTGTCTCTCACTGGGGTCCACTCCCCAGTCACTTTTTCTCACTGGGGCTCACTCTCCAGTCACTGTTTCTCACTGGGGTGCCCTCCCCTGTCACTCTCTCTCACTTGGGCTCGCTCCCCAGTCACTCTCTCTCATTGGGGCTCACTCCCCAATCACTCTCTCTCACTGGGGCTCACTCCCCAGTCACTGGCTCCCACTGGGGCGCACTCCCCTGTCACTCTCTCTCACTGGAGGCAACTGCCCGGTCACTCTCTCTCACTGGGGTTCACTCCCCCGTCACTCTCTCTCACTGGGGTGCACTCCCCAGTCACTCTTGCTCACTGGGGTCCATTCCCCAGTCATTGTCTCTCACTGGGGTCCACTCCCCAGTCACTGTCTCTCACTGGGGCACACTCCCCAGTCACTGCCTCTCACTGGGGCTCACTCCCCAGTCACTGTCTCTCACTGTGGCTCGCTCCCCTGTCACTGTCTCTCTCTGGGGTGCTCACTCCCCTGTCACTCTCTCTCACTGGGGCTCACTCTCCAGTCACTCTCACTGGGATCCACTCCCCAGTCACTGTCTCTCACTGGGGCTCACTCCCCAGTCACTGACTCTCACTGGGCCTCACTCCCCTGTCAATCTCTCTCACTGGGGCTCACTCCCCAGTCACTGCCTCTCACTGGGGCTCACTCCCCAGTCACTGTCTCTCTCTGGGTTCCACTCCCCAGTCACTGCCTCTCACTGGGGTGCACTCCCCTGTCACTCTCTCTCATTGGGGCTCACTCCCCAGTCACTGTCTCTCAGTGGGGCTCACTCCACAGTCATTCTCGCTCACTGGGGTCCACTCCCCAGTCACTCTTTCTCACTGGGGCTCACTCCCCAGTCGCTGTCTCTCACTGGGGTGCACTCCCCTGTCTCTCTCTCGCTGGGGCTCACTCCCCAGTCACTGTCTCTCACTGGCGTCCACTCCCCAGTCACTCTTTCTCACTGGGGCTCACTCTCCAGTCACTGTCTCTCACTGGGGTGCACTCCCCTGTCACTCTCTCTCACTTGGGTTTGTTCCCCAGTCACTCTCTCTCATTGGGGCTCACTCCCCAATCACTGTTTCTTACTGGGGCTCACTCCGCAATCACTCTCTCTCACTGGGGCTCACTCTGCACTCACTCTCTCTCACTGGGGCTCACTCCCCACTCACTGTCTCCCACTGGGGCACACTCCCCAGTCACTGTCTCTCACTGGGGCTCACTCCACAGTCATTCTCGCTCACTGGGGTCCACTCCCCAGTCACTCTTTCTCACTGGGGCTCACTCCCCAGTCGCTGTGCCTCACTGGGGTGCACTCCCCAGTCTCTGTCACTGCCTCTCACCGGGGCTCGCTCCCCAGTCATTCTCGCTCACTGGGGCTCACTCCCCAGTCACTGTCTCTCACAAGGGGCTCGCTCCCCAGTCACTGTCCCTCACTGGGGTGCACTCCCCAGTCACTGTCTCTCACTGGGGTTCAATCCATACTCACTGTCTCTCACTGGGTTTCACTCCCCAGTCACTCTGTCTCACTGGGGCACACTCCCCAGTCACTCTTTCTCACTAGGGGTCACTCCCCAGTCACTGTCTCTCACTGGGGCTCGCTCCCCAGTCACTCTTTCTCATTGGGCTCACTTCCCAGTCACTGTCTCTCACTTGGGCTCGCTCCCCAATCACTGTCTCTCACTGGGGCTCACTCCCCAGTCATTGTCTCTCACTGGGTGCATTCCCCAGTCACTCTCTCTCACTGGGGCTCGCTCCCCAGTCACTCTCTCTCACTGGGGTCCACTGACCAGTCACTCTCTCTCACTGGGGTCCACTCCCCAGTCACTCTCTCTCGATGGGGCTCACTCCCCAGTCACTCTCTCTCACTGGGGCTCACTCCCCAGTCACTCTCTCTCACTGGGGTTTACTCCTGAGTCATTCTGTCTCACTGAGGCTCACTCCCCAGTTAGTCTCTCTCACTGAGGCTCAGTCCGCAATTACTCTCTCTCACTGGGGCTCGCTCCCCTGTCACTCTCTCTCACTGGGGCTCGCTCTCCAGTCACTGTCTCTCACTGGGGCACATTCCCCAGTCACTCTTTCTCACTGGGGCTCACTCCCCACTCACTGTCTCCCACTGGGGCGCACTCCCCAGTCACTGTCTCCCACTGGAGGCAACTGTCCAGTCACTCTCTCTCACTGGGGCTCACTCCCCACTCACTGTCTCCCACTGGGGTTCACTCCCCAGTCACTGTCTCTCACTGGGGTTCACTCCCCAGTCACTCTCTCTCACTGGCGTCCACTCCCTAGTCACTCTTTCTCACTGGGGTCCACTCTCCAGTCACTGTCTCTCGCTGGGGTTCACTCCCCAGTCACTGTCTCTCACTGGGGTCCACTCCCCAGTCACTGTCTCTCACTGGGGCTCACTCCCCAGTCACTGTCGCTCACTAGGGTCCACTCCCCAGTCACTCTCTCTCACTGGGGTCCACTCCCCAGTCACTCTCTCTCACTGGGGTTCACTCCCCAGTCACTGTCTCTCACTGGGGCTCGCTCCCCAGTCACTGTCTCTCACTGGGGTCCACTCCCCAGTCACTCTCACTGGGGCTCATTCCCCAGTCACTCTCTCTCACTGGGGTCCACTCCCCAGTCACTGTCTCTCACTGGGGCTCGCTCCCCGGTCACTTTCTCTCGCTAGGGCACACTCCCCAGTCTCCCTCTCTCACTGGATCTCACTCCCCAGTCACTGTCTCTCACTGGGGCTCACTCCCCTGTCACTCTCTCTCACTCGGGCTCGCTCCCCAGTCACTCTCTCTCATTGGGGCTCACTCCACAGTCATTCTCGCTCACTGGGGTCCACTCCCCAGTCACTCTTTCTCACTGGGCTCCACTCCCCAGTCACTCTCTCTCACTGGGGCACACTCCCCAGTCGCCTTCTCTCACTGGAGTGCACTCCCCTGTCTCTCTCTCTCGCTGGGGCTCAGTCCCCAGTCACTGTCTCTCACTGGGGTCCACTCCCCTGTCACTTTTTCTCACTGGGGCTCACTCTCCAGTCACTGTTTCTCACTGGGGTGCACTCCCCTGTCACTCTCTCTCACTTGGGCTCACTCCCCAGTCACTCTCTCTCATTGGGGCTCACTCCCCAGTCACTCTCTCTCACTGGGGCGCACTCCCCAGTCACTGTCTCTCACTGGAGGCAACTGCCCGGACACTCTCTCTCACTGGGGTTCACTCCCCCGTCACTCTCTCTCACTGGGGTCCACTCCCCAGTCACTCTTGCTCACTGGGGTCCATTCCCCAGTCATTGTCTCTCACTGGGGATCACTCCCCAGTCACTGCCTCTCACTGGGGCTCACTCCCCAGTCACTGTCTCTCACTGTGGCTCGCTCTCCAGTCACTGTCTCCCACTGGAGGCAACTGCCCGGTCACTCTCTCTCACTGGGGTTCACTCCCCCGTCACTCGCTCTCACTGGGGTCCACTCCCCAGTCACTCTTGCTCACTGGGGTCCACTACCCAGTCACTGTCTCTCACTGGGGCACACTCCCCAGTCGCCTTCTCTCACTGGAGTGCACTCCCCTGTCACTCTCTCTCGCTGGGGCTCCCTCCCCAGTCACTGTCTCTCACTGAGGTGCACTCCCCTATCACTCTCTCTCACTGGGGCTCACTCCCCAGTCACTGTCTCTCACTGGGGCTCACTCCCCAGTCAATGTCTCTCGCTGGGTCTCACTCCCCAGTCACTGCCTCTCACTGTGGTGCACTCCCCTGTCACTCTCTCTCACTGGGGCTCACTCTCCAGTCACTCTCTCTCACTGGGCTCCACTCCCCAGTCACTGTCTCTCACTGGGGCTCACTCCCCAGTCACTGTCTCTCACTGGGCCTCACTCCCCTGTCAATCTCTCTCACTGGGGCTCACTCCCCAGTCACTGTCTCTCTCTGGGGTCCACTCCCCAGTCACTGTCTCTCACTGGGGTGCACTCCCCTGTCACTCTCTCTCATTGGGGCTCACTCCCCAGTCACTGTCTCTCAGTGGGGCTCACTCCACAGTCATTCTCGCTCACTGGGGTCCACTGCCCAGTCACTCTTTCTCACTGGGGCTCACTCCCCAGTCGCTGTCTCTCACTGGGGTGCACTCCCCTGTCTCTCTCTCGCTGGGGCTCACTCCCCAGTCACTGTCTCTCACTGGGGTCCACTCCCCAGTCACTCTTTCTCACTGGGGCTCACTCCCCAGTCGCTGTCTCTCACTGGGGTTCACTCCCCTGTCTCTCTCTCGCTGGGGCTCACTCCCCAGTCACTGTCTCTCACTGGGGTCCACTCCCCAGTCACTCTTTCTCACTGGGGCTCACTCTCCAGTCACTGTCTCTCACTGGGGTGCACTCCCCTGTCACTCTCTCTCACTTGGGTTTGTTCCCCAGTCACTCTCTCTCATTGGGGCTCACTCCCCAATCACTGTTTCTTACTGGGGCTCACTCCGCAATCACTCTCTCTCACTGGGGCTCACTCCCCACTCACTGGCTCCCACTGGGGCTCACTCCCCACTCACTGGCTCCCACTGGGGCACACTCCCCAGTCACTGTCTCTCACTGGGGCTCACTCCACAGTCATTCTCGCTCACTGGGGTCCACTCCCCAGTCACTCTTTCTCACTGGGGCTCACTCCCCAGTCGCTGTCCCTCACTGGGGTGCACTCCCCAGTCACTGTCTCTCACTGGGGTGCACTCCCCTGTCACTCTCTCTCACTTGCGTTTGTTCCCCAGTCACTCTCTCTCATTGGGGCTCACTCCCCAGTCACTGTCTCTCACTGGGGCTCAGTCCACAGTCATTCTCGCTCACTGGGGTCCACTCCCTAGTCACTCTTTCTCACTGGGGCTCACTCCCCAGTCGCTGTCTCTCACTGGGGTGCACTCCCCTGTCTCTCTCTCGCTGGGGCTCACTCCCCAGTCATTGTCTCTCACTGGCGTCCACTCCCCAGTCACTCTTTCTCACTGGGGCTCACTCTCCAGTCACTGTCTCTCACTGGGGTGCACTCCCCTGTCACTCTCTCTCACTTGGGTTTGTTCCCCAGTCACTCTCTCTCATTGGGGCTCACTCCCCAATCACTGTTTCTTACTGGGGCTCACTCCGCAATCACTCTCTCTCACTGGGGCTCACTCTGCACTCACTCTCTCTCACTGGGGCTCACTCCCCACTCACTGTCTCCCACTGGGGCACACTCCCCAGTCACTGTCTCTCACTGGGGCTCACTCCACAGTCATTCTCGCTCACTGGGGTCCACTCCCCAGTCACTCTTTCTCACTGGGGCTCACTCCCCAGTCGCTGTGCCTCACTGGGGTGCACTCCCCAGTCTCTGTCACTGCCTCTCACCGGGGCTCGCTCCCCAGTCATTCTCGCTCACTGGGGCTCACTCCCCAGTCACTGTCTCTCACAAGGGGCTCGCTCCCCAGTCACTGTCCATCACTGGGGTGCACTCCCCAGTCACTGTCTCTCACTGGGGTTCAATCCATACTCACTGTCTCTCACTGGGTTTCACTCCCCAGTCACTCTGTCTCACTGGGGCACACTCCCCAGTCACTCTTTCTCACTAGGGGTCACTCCCCAGTCACTGTCTCTCACTGGCGCTCGCTCCCCAGTCACTCTTTCTCATTGGGCTCACTTCCCAGTCACTGTCTCTCACTGGGGCTCGCTCCCCAATCACTGTCTCTCACTGGGGCTCACTGCCCAGTCATTGTCTCTCACTGGGTGCACTCCCCAGTCACTCTCTCTCACTGGGGCTCGCTCCCCAGTCACTCTCTCTCACTGGGGTCCACTGACCAGTCACTCTCTCTCACTGGGGTCCACTCCCCAGTCACTCTCTCTCGCTGGTGCTCACTCCCCAGTCACTCTCTCTCACTGGGGCTCACTCCCCAGTCACTCTCTCTCACTGGGGTTTACTCCTGAGTCATTCTGTCTCACTGAGGCTCACTCCCCAGTTAGTCTCTCTCACTGAGGCTCAGTCCGCAATTACTCTCTCTCACTGGGGCTCGCTCCCCTGTCACTCTCTCTCACTGGGGCTCGCTCTCCAGTCACTGTCTCTCACTGGGGCACACTCCCCAGTCACTCTTTCTCACTGGGGCTCACTCCCCACTCACTGTCTCCCACTGGGGCGCACTCCCCAGTCACTGTCTCCCACTGGAGGCAACTGTCCAGTCACTCTCTCTCACTGGGGCTCACTCCCCACTCACTGTCTCCCACTGGGGTTCACTCCCCAGTCACTGTCTCTCACTGGGGTTCACTCCCCAGTCACTCTCTCTCACTGGCGTCCACTCCCTAGTCACTCTTTCTCACTGGGGTCCACTCTCCAGTCACGGTCTCTCGCTGGGGTTCACTCCCCAGTCACTGTCTCTCACTGGGGTCCACTCCCCAGTCACTGTCTCTCACTGGGGCTCACTCCCCAGTCACTGTCGCTCACTAGGGTCCACTCCCCAGTCACTCTCTCTCACTGGGGTCCACTCCCCAGTCACTCTCTCTCACTGGGGTTCACTCCCCAGTCACTGTCTCTCACTGGGGCTCGCTCCCCAGTCACTGTCTCTCACTGGGGTCCACTCCCCAGTCACTCTCACTGGGGCTCATTCCCCAGTCACTCTCTCTCACTGGGGTCCACTCCCCAGTCACTGTCTCTCACTGGGGCTCGCTCCCCGGTCACTTTCTCTCGCTAGGGCACACTCCCCAGTCTCCCTCTCTCACTGGATCTCACTCCCCAGTCACTGTCTCTCACTGGGGCTCACTCCCCTGTCACTCTCTCTCACTCGGGCTCGCTCCCCAGTCACTCTCTCTCATTGGGGCTCACTCCACAGTCATTCTCGCTCACTGGGGTCCACTCCCCAGTCACTCTTTCTCACTGGGCTCCACTCCCCAGTCACTCTCTCTCACTGGGGCACACTCCCCAGTCGCCTTCTCTCACTGGAGTGCACTCCCCTGTCTCTCTCTCTCACTGGGGCTCAGTCCCCAGTCACTGTCTCTCACTGGGGTCCACTCCACTGTCACTTTTTCTCACTGGGGCTCACTCTCCAGTCACTGTTTCTCACTGGGGTGCACTCCCCTGTCACTCTCTCTCACTTGGGCTCACTCCCCAGTCACTCTCTCTCATTGGGGCTCACTCCCCAGTCACTCTCTCTCACTGGGGCGCACTCCCCAGTCACTGTCTCTCACTGGGGCTCGCTCCCCAGTCACTGTCTCTCACTGGGGTCCACTCCCCAGTCACTCTCACTGGGGCTCATTCCCCAGTCACTCTCTCTCACTGGGGTCCACTCCCCAGTCACTGTCTCTCACTGGGGCTCGCTCCCCGGTCACTTTCTCTCGCTAGGGCTCACTCCCCAGTCTCCCTCTCTCACTGGATCTCACTCCCCAGTCACTGTCTCTCACTGGGGCTCACTCCCCCGTCACTCTCTCTCACTGGGGTCCACTCCCCAGTCACTCTTGCTCACTGGGGTCCATTCCCCAGTCATTGTCTCTCACTGGGGATCACTCCCCAGTCACTGCCTCTCACTGGGGCTCACTCCCCAGTCACTGTCTCTCACTGTGGCTCGCTCTCCAGTCACTGTCTCCCACTGGAGGCAACTGCCCGGTCACTCTCTCTCACTGGGGTTCACTCCCCCGTCACTCTCTCTCACTGGGGTCCACTCCCCAGTCACTCTTGCTCACTGGGGTCCACTCCCCAGTCACTCTTTCTCACTGGGCTCCACTCCCCAGTCACTCTCTCTCACTGGGGCACACTCCCCAGTCGCCTTCTCTCACTGGAGTGCACTCCCCTGTCACTCTCTCTCGCTTGGGCTCCCTCCCCAGTCACTGTCTCTCACTGAGGTGCACTCCCCTATCACTCTCTCTCACTGGGGCTCACTCCCCAGTCACTGTCTCTCACTGGGGCTCACTCCCCAGTCAATGTCTCTCGCTGGGTCTCACTCCCCAGTCACTGCCTCTCACTGTGGTGCACTCCCCTGTCACTCTCTCTCACTGGGGCTCACTCTCCAGTCACTCTCTCTCACTGGGCTCCACTCCCCAGTCACTGTCTCTCACTGGGGCTCACTCCCCAGTCACTGTCTCTCACTGGGCCTCACTCCCCTGTCAATCTCTCTCACTGGGGCTCACTCCCCAGTCACTGTCTCTCTCTGGGGTCCACTCCCCAGTCACTGTCTCTCACTGGGGTGCACTCCCCTGTCACTCTCTCTCATTGGGGCTCACTCCCCAGTCACTGTCTCTCAGTGGGGCTCACTCCACAGTCATTCTCGCTCACTGGGGTCCACTGCCCAGTCACTCTTTCTCACTGGGGCTCACTCCCCAGTCGCTGTCTCTCACTGGGGTGCACTCCCCTGTCTCTCTCTCGCTGGGGCTCACTCCCCAGTCACTGTCTCTCACTGGGGTCCACTCCCCAGTCACTCTTTCTCACTGGGGCTCACTCCCCAGTCGCTGTCTCTCACTGGGGTTCACTCCCCTGTCTCTCTCTCGCTGGGGCTCAATCCCCAGTCACTGTCTCTCACTGGGGTCCACTCCCCAGTCACTCTTTCTCACTGGGGCTCACTCTCCAGTCACTGTCTCTCACTGGGGTGCACTCCCCTGTCACTCTCTCTCACTTGGGTTTGTTCCCCAGTCACTCTCTCTCATTGGGGCTCACTCCCCAATCACTGTTTCTTACTGGGGCTCACTCCGCAATCACTCTCTCTCACTGGGGCTCACTCCCCACTCACTGGCTCCCACTGGGGCACACTCCCCAGTCACTGTCTCTCAGTGGGGCTCACTCCACAGTCATTCTCGCTCACTGGGGTCCACTGCCCAGTCACTCTTTCTCACTGGGGCTCACTCCCCAGTCGCTGTCTCTCACTGGGGTGCACTCCCCTGTCTCTCTCTCGCTGGGGCTCACTCCCCAGTCACTGTCTCTCACTGGGGTCCACTCCCCAGTCACTCTTTCTCACTGGGGCTCACTCCCCAGTCGCTGTCTCTCACTGGGGTGCACTCCCCTGTCTCTCTCTCGCTGGGGCTCACTCCCCAGTCACTGTCTCTCACTGGGGTCCACTCCCCAGTCACTCTTTCTCACTGGGGCTCACTCCCCAGTCACTGTCTCTCACTGGGGTGCACTCCCCTGTCACTCTCTCTCACTTGGGTTTGTTCCCCAGTCACTCTCTCTCATTGGGGCTCACTCCCCAATCACTGTTTCTTACTGGGGCTCACTCCGCAATCACTCTCTCTCACTGGGGCTCACTCTGCACTCACTCTCTCTCACTGGGGCTCACTCCCCACTCACTGGCTCCCACTGGGGCACACTCCCCAGTCACTGTCTCTCACTGGGGCTCACTCCACAGTCATTCTCGCTCACTGGGGTCCACTCCCCAGTCACTCTTTCTCACTGGGGCTCACTCCCCAGTCGCTGTCCCTCACTGGGGTGCACTCCCCAGTCACTGCCTCTCACTGGGGTGCACTCCCCTGTCACTCTCTCTCACTTGGGTTTGTTCCCCAGTCACTCTCTCTCATTGGGGCTCACTCCCCAATCACTGTTTCTCACTAGGGGTCACTCCCCAGTCACTGTCTCTCACTGGGGCTTGCTCCCCAGTCACTCTTTCTCATTGGGCTCACTCCCCAGTCACTGTCTCTCACTGGGGCTCGCTCCCCAATCACTGTCTCTCACTGGGGCTCACTCCCCAGTCACTGTCTCTCACTGGGGCTCGCTCCTCAATCACTGCCTCTCACTGGGGTGCACTCCCCAGTCACTCTCTCTCACTGGGGCTCGCTCCCCAGTCACTCTCTCTCACTGGGGTCCACTGACCAGTCACTCTCTCTCACTGGGGTCCACTCCCCAGTCACTCTCTCTCGCTGGGGCTCACTCCCCAGTCACTCTCTCTCACTGGGGCTCACTCCCCAGTCACTCTCTCTCACTGGGGTTCACTCCTGAGTCATTCTGTCTCACTGAGGCTCACTCCCCAGTTAGTCTCTCTCACTGAGGCTCACTCCGCAATTACTCTCTCTCACTGGGGCTCGCTCCCCAGTCACTCTCTCTCACTGGGGCTCGCTCTCCAGTCACTGTCTCTCACTTGGGCACACTCCCCAGTCACTCTTTCTCACTGGGGCTCATTCCCCACTCACTGTCTCCCATGGGGCGCACTCCCCAGTCACTGTCTCCCACTGGAGGCAATTGTCCAGTCACTCTCTCTCACTGGGGCTCACTCCCCACTCACTGTCTCCCACTGGGGCGCAATCCCCAGTCACTGTCTCCCACTGGAGGCAACTGTCCAGTCACTCTCTCTCACTGGGGCTCACTCCCCACTCACTGTCTCCCACTGGGGTTCACTCCCCAGTCACTGTCTCTCACTGGGGTTCACTCCCCAGTCACTCTCTCTCACTGGCGTCCACTCCCTAGTCACTCTGTCTCACTGGGGTCCACTCCCCAGTCACTGTCTCTCACTGGGGTTCACTCCCCAGTGACTGTCTCTCACTGGGGCTCACTCCCCAGTCACTGTCGCTCACTAGGGTCCACTCCCCAGTCACTCTCTCTCACTGGAGTCCACTCCCCAGTCACTCTTTCTCACTGGGGTTCACTCCCCAGTCACTGTCTCTCACTGGGGTCCACTCCCCAGTCACTGTCTCTCACTGGGGTCCACTCCCCAGTCACTCTCACTGGGGCTCATTCCCCAGTCACTCTCTCTCACTGGGGTCCACTCCCCAGTCACTGTCTCTCACTGGGGCTCGCTCCCCGGTCACTTTCTCTCGCTAGGTCTCACTCCTCAGTCACTGTCTCTCACTGGGGCTCAATCCACACTCACTGTCTCTCACTGAGTTTCACTCCCCAGTCACTCTGTCTCACTGGGGCACACTCCCCAGTCACTCTTTCTCACTAGGGCTCACTCCCCAGTCACTGTCTCTCACTGGGGCTCGCTCCCCAGTCACTCTTTCTCATTGGGCTCACTCCCCAGTCACTGGCTCCCACTGGGGCACACTCCCCAGTCACTGTCTCTCACTGGGGCTCACTCCACAGTCATTCTCGCTCACTGGGGTCCACTCCCCAGTCACTCTTTCTCACTGGGGCTCAATCCACACTCACTGTCTCTCACTGGGTTTCACTCCCCAGTCACTGTCTCACTGGGGCACACTCCCCAGTCACTCTTTCTCACTAGGGCTCACTCCCCAGTCACTGTCTCTCACTGGGGCTCGCTCCCCAGTCACTCTTTCTCATTGGGCTCACTCCCCAGTCACTGTCTCTCGCTGGGGCTCACTCCCCAGTCACTGCCTCTCACCGGGGCTCGCTCCCCAGTCATTCTCGCTCACTGGGGCTCACTCCCCAGTCACTGTCTCTCACAAGGGGCTCGCTCCCCAGTCACTGTCCCTCACTGGGGCACAATCCACACTCACTGTCTCTCACTGGGTTTCACTCCCCAGTCACTCTGTCTCACTGGGGAACACTCCCCAGTCACTCTTTCTCACTAGGGGTCACTCCCCAGTCACTGTCTCTCACTGGGACTCGCTCCCCAGTCACTCTTTCTCATTGGGGCTCACTCCCCAGTCACTCTCTCTCACTGGGGTGCACTCCCCAGTCACTGTCCCTCACTGGGGTGCACTCCCCAGTCACTCTCTCTCACTGGGGCGCACTCCCCAGTCACTGCCTCTCACTGGGGCTCACTCCCCAGTCAATGCCTCTCACTGGGACTCACTCCCCAGTCACTGCCTCTCACTGGGGCTCACTCCGCAGTCACTCTCTCTCAATGGGGCTCAATCCCCAGTCACTGTCTCCCACTGGGCCGCACTTCCCAGTCACTGTTTCTCACTGGAGGCAACTGCCTGGTCACTCTCTCTCACTGGGGTTCACTCCCCAGTCACTGTCTCTCACTGGGGTTCATTCCCCAGTCACTGTCTCTCACTGGGGCTCGCTCCCCAGTCACTCTTTATCACTGGGGCTCACTCCCCAGTTAGTCTCTCTCACTGGGGCTCACTCCGCAATTACTCTCTCTCACTGGGGTTCACTCCCCAGTCACTGTCTCTCACTGGGGTTCATTCCCCAGTCACTCTCTCTCACTGGGGTTCGCTCCATAGTCACTGTCTCTCACTGGGGTGCACTCCCCTGTCACTCTTTCTCACTGGGGCTCACTCCCCAGTCACTGTCTCTCACTGGGGCTCGCTCCCCAGTCACTCTTTATCACTGGGGCTCACTCCCCAGTTAGTCTCTCTCACTGAGGCTCACTCCGCAATTACTCTCTCTCACTGGAGCTCGCTCCCCAGTCACTCTCTCTCACTGGGGCTCACTCCCCAATTAGTCTCTCTCACTGAGGCTCACTCCGCAATTACTCTCTCTCACTGGGGCTCACTCCCCAGTCACTCTCTCTCACTGGGGTGCACTTCCCAGTCACTGTCTCTCACTGGGGCTCACTCCCCAGTCACTGTCTCTCACTGGGGCTCGCTCCCCAGTCACTCTTTCTCACTGGGGCTCACTCCCCAGTTAGTCTCTCTCACTGAGGCTCACTCCGCAATTACTCTCTCTCACTGGGGCTCGCTCCCCAGTCACTCTCTCTCACTGGGGTTCACTCCCCAGTCACTGTCTCTCACTGGGGTTCATTCCCCAGTCACTGTCTCTCACTGGGGTCCACTCCCCAGTCACTCTCTCTCACTGGGGTTCGCTCCACAGTCACTGACGCTCACTGGGGTTCATTCCCCAGTCACTGTCTCTCACTGGGGTCCACTCCCCAATCACTCTTGCTCACTGGAGCTCACTCCCCAGTCATTCTCTCTCACTGGGGCTCACTCCCCAGTCACTGTCTCTCACTGGGGTGCACTCCCCTGTCACTCTGTCTCACTGGGGCGCACTCCGCACTCACTCTCTCTCACTTGGGCTCACTCCCCAGTCACTGGCTCTCACTGGGGCGCACTCCCCAGTCACTCTCTCTCGCTGGGGTTCACTCCCCAGTCACTGTCTCTCACTGGGGCTCACTCCCTAGTCACTGTCTCTCACTGGGGTGCACTCCCCTGTCACTCTTTCTCACTGGCGCTCACTCCCCAGTCACTGTCTCTCACTGGGGCTCGCTCCCCAATCACTGTCTCTCACTGGGGCTCACTCCCCAGTCACTGTCTCTCACTGGGGTGCACTCCCCAGTCACTCTCTCTCACTGGGGTCCACTGACCAGTCACTCTTTCTCACTGGGGTCCACTCCCCAGTCACTCTCTCTTGCTGGGGCTCACTCCCCAGTCACTCTCTCTCACTGGGGCTCACTCCCCAGTCACTCTCTCTCGCTGGGGCTCACTCCCCAGTCACTCTCTCTCACTAGGGCTCACTCCCCAGTCACTCTTTCTCACTGGGGTCCACTCCCCAGTCACTGTCTCTCACTGGGGTGCACTCCCCTGTCACTCTTTCTCACTGGGGCTCACTCCCCAGTCACTGTCTCTCACTGGGGCTCGCTCCCCAGTCACTCTTTCTCACTGTGGCTCACTCCCCAGTTAGTCTCTCTCACTGAGGCTCAATCCGCAATTACTCTGTCTCACTGGGGCTCGCTCCCCAGTCACTCTCTCTCACTGGGGCTCGCCCTCCAGTCACTGTCTCTCACTGGGGCTCACTCCCCACTCACTGTCTCCCACTGGGGCGCACTCCCCAGTCACTGTCTCTCACTGGAGGCAACAGTCCAGTCACTCTCTCTCACTGGGGTTCACTCCCCAGTCACTGTCTCTCACTGGGGTTCACTCCCCAGTCACTCTCTCTCACTGGCGTCCACTCCCTAGTCACTCTTTCTCACTGGAGTCCACTCCCCAGTCACTGTCTCTCGCTGGGGTTCACTCCCCAGTCACTGTCTCTCACTGGGGCTCACTCCCCAGTCACTGTCGCTCACTAGGGTCCACTCCCCAGTCACTCTCTCTCACTGGGGTCCACTCCCCAGTCACTCTTTCTCACTGGGGTTCACTCCCCAGTCACTGTCTCTCACTGGGGTCCACTCCCCAGTCACTCTCACTGGGGCTCATTCCCCAGTCACTCTCTCTCACTGGGGTCCACTCCCCAGTCACTGTCTCTCACTGGGGCTCGCTCCCCGGTCACTTTCTCTCGCTAGGGCTCACTCCCCAGTCTCCCTCTCTCACTGGATCTCACTCCCCAGTCACTGTCTCTCACTGGGGCTCACTCCCCTGTCACTCTCTCTCACTGGGGCTCACTCCCCAGTCACTGTCTCTCACTGGGGCTCACTCCCCAGTCTCCCTCTCTCACTGGATCTCACTCCCCAGTCACTGTCTCTCACTGGGGCTCACTTCCCTGTCACTCTCTCTCACTGGGGTTCACTCCCCAGTCACTGTCTCTCACTGGGGTTCACTCCCCAGTCACTCCCTCACTGGGGCTCACTCCCCAGTCACTGTCGTTCACTAGGGTCCACTCCCCAGTCACTCTCTCTCACTGGGGTCTACTCCCCAGTCACTGTCTCTCACTGGGGTCCACTCACCAGTCACTCTCTCTCACTGGGGTTCGCTCCACAGTCACTGACGCTCACTGGGGTTCATTCCCCAGTCACTGTCTCTCACTGGGGTCCACTCCCCAATCACTCTTGCTCACTGGAGCTCACTCCCCAGTCATTCTCTCTCACTGGGGCTCACTCCCCAGTCACTGTCTCTCACTGGGGTGCACTCCCCTGTCACTCTGTCTCACTGGGGCGCACTCCGCACTCACTCTCTCTCACTTGGGCTCACTCCCCAGTCACTGGCTCTCACTGGGGCGCACTCCCCAGTCACTCTCTCTCGCTGGGGTTCACTCCCCAGTCACTGTCTCTCACTGGGGCTCACTCCCCAGTCACTGTCTCTCACTGGGGTGCACTCCCCAGTCACTGTCTCTCACTGGGGTGCACTCCCCTGGCACTCTTTCTCACTGGCGCTCACTCCCCAGTCACTGTCTCTCACTGGGGCTCGCTCCCCAATCACTGTCTCTCACTGGGGCTCACTCCCCAGTCACTGTCTCTCACTGGGGTGCACTCCCCAGTCACTCTCTCTCACTGGGGTCCACTGACCAGTCACTCTCTCTCACTGGGGTCCACTGACCAGTCACTCTTTCTCACTGGGGTCCACTCCCCAGTCACTCTCTCTTGCTGGGGCTCACTCCCCAGTCACTCTCTCTCACTGGGGCTCACTCCCCAGTCACTCTCTCTCGCTGGGGCTCACTCCCCAGTCACTCTCTCTCACTAGGGCTCACTCCCCAGTCACTCTTTCTCACTGGGGTCCACTCCCCAGTCACTGTCTCTCACTGGGGTGCACTCCCCTGTCACTCTTTCTCACTGGGGCTCACTCCCCAGTCACTGTCTCTCACTGGGGCTCGCTCCCCAGTCACTCTTTCTCACTGTGGCTCACTCCCCAGTTAGTCTCTCTCACTGAGGCTCAATCCGCAATTACTCTGTCTCACTGGGGCTCGCTCCCCAGTCACTCTCTCTCACTGGGGCTCGCTCTCCAGTCACTGTCTCTCACTGGGGCTCACTCCCCACTCACTGTCTCCCACTGGGGCGCACTCCCCAGTCACTGTCTCTCACTGGAGGCAACAGTCCAGTCACTCTCTCTCACTGGGGTTCACTCCCCAGTCACTGTCTCTCACTGGGGTTCACTCCCCAGTCACTCTCTCTCACTGGCGTCCACTCCCTAGTCACTCTTTCTCACTGGAGTCCACTCCCCAGTCACTGTCTCTCGCTGGGGTTCACTCCCCAGTCACTGTCTCTCACTGGGGCTCACTCCCCAGTCACTGTCGCTCACTAGGGTCCACTCCCCAGTCACTCTCTCTCACTGGGGTCCACTCCCCAGTCACTCTTTCTCACTGGGGTTCACTCCCCAGTCACTGTCTCTCACTGGGGTCCACTCCCCAGTCACTCTCACTGGGGCTCATTCCCCAGTCACTCTCTCTCACTGGGGTCCACTCCCCAGTCACTGTCTCTCACTGGGGCTCGCTCCCCGGTCACTTTCTCTCGCTAGGGCTCACTCCCCAGTCTCCCTCTCTCACTGGATCTCACTCCCCAGTCACTGTCTCTCACTGGGGCTCACTCCCCTGTCACTCTCTCTCACTGGGGCTCACTCCCCAGTCACTGTCTCTCACTGGGGCTCACTCCCCAGTCTCCCTCTCTCACTGGATCTCACTCCCCAGTCACTGTCTCTCACTGGGGCTCACTCCCCTGTCACTCTCTCTCACTGGGGTTCACTCCCCAGTCACTGTCTCTCACTGGGGTTCACTCCCCAGTCACTCTCTCACTGGGGCTCACTCCCCAGTCACTGTCGCTCACTAGGGTCCACTCCCCAGTCACTCTCTCTCACTGGGGTCCACTCCCCAGTCACTGTCTCTCACTGGGGTCCACTCACCAGTCACTCTCTCTCACTGGGGTCCACTCCCCAGTCACTCTCTCTCACTGGGGCTCACTCCCCGGTCACTTTCTCTCGCTAGGGCTCACTCCCCAGTCTCCCTCTCTCACTGGATCTCACTCCCCAGTCACTGTCTCTCACTGGGGCTCACTCCCCTGTCACTCTCTCTCACTGGGGCTCACTCCCCAGTCACTGTCTCTCACTGGGGCTCACTCCCCAGTCTCCCTCTCTCATTTGATCTCACTCCCCAGTCACTGCCTCTCACTGGGGCTCACTCCCCTGTCACTCTCTCTCACTGGGGTTCACTCCCCAGTCACTGTCTCTCACTGGGGTTCACTCCCCAGTCACTCTCTCACTGGGGCTCACTCCCCTGTCACTCTCTCTCACTGGGGTTCACTCCCCAGTCACTGTCTCTCACTGGGGTTCACTCCCCAGTCACTCTCTCACTGGGGCTCACTCCCCAGTCTCCCTCTCTCATTTGATCTCACTCCCCAGTCACTGCCTCTCACTGGGGCTCACTCCCCTGTCACTCTCTCTCACTGGGGTTCACTCCCCAGTCACTGTCTCTCACTGGGGTTCACTCCCCAGTCACTCTCTCACTGGGGCTCACTCCCCTGTCACTCTCTCTCACTGGGGTTCACTCCCCTGTCACTCTCTCTCACTGGGGTTCACTCCCCAGTCACTTTCTCTCACTGGGGTTCACTCCCCAGTCACTCTCTCTCACTGGCGTCCACTCCCTAGTCACTCTTTCTCACTGGAGTCCACTCCCCAGTCACTGTCTCTCGCTGGGGTTCACTCCCCAGTCACTGTCTCTCACTGGGGCTCACTCCCCAGTCACTGTCGCTCACTAGGGTCCACTCCCCAGTCACTCTCTCTCACTGGGGTCCACTCCCCAGTCACCCTTTCTCACTGGGGTTCACTCCCCAGTCACTGTCTCTCACTGGGGTCCACTCCCCAGTCACTCTCACTGGGGCTCATTCCCCAGTCACTCTCTCTCACTGGGGTCCACTCCCCAGTCACTGTCTCTCACTGGGGCTCGCTCCCCGGTCACTTTCTCTCGCTAGGGCTCACTCCCCAGTCTCCCTCTCTCACTGGATCTCACTCCCCAGTCACTGTCTCTCACTGGGGCTCACTCCCCTGTCACTCTCTCTCACTGGGGCTCACTCCCCAGTCACTGTCTCTCACTGGGGCTCACTCCCCAGTCTCCCTCTCTCACTGGATCTCACTCCCCAGTCACTGTCTCTCACTGGGGCTCACTCCCCTGTCACTCTCTCTCACTGGGGTTCACTCCCCAGTCACTGTCTCTCACTGGGGTTCACTCCCCAGTCACTCTCTCACTGGGGCTCACTCCCCAGTCACTGTCGCTCACTAGGGTCCACTCCCCAGTCACTGTCTCTCACTGGGGTCCACTCCCCAGTCACTGTCTCTCACTGGGGTCCACTCACCAGTCACTCTCTCTCACTGGGGTCCACTCCCCAGTCACTCTCTCTCACTGGGGCTCACTCCCCGGTCACTTTCTCTCGCTAGGGCTCACTCCCCAGTCTCCCTCTCTCACTGGATCTCACTCCCCAGTCACTGTCTCTCACTGGGGCTCACTCCCCTGTCACTCTCTCTCACTGGGGCTCACTCCCCAGTCACTGTCTCTCACTGGGGCTCACTCCCCAGTCTCCCTCTCTCATTTGATCTCACTCCCCAGTCACTGCCTCTCACTGGGGCTCACTCCCCTGTCACTCTCTCTCACTGGGGTTCACTCCCCAGTCACTGTCTCTCACTGGGGTTCACTCCCCAGTCACTCTCTCACTGGGGCTCACTCCCCAGTCTCTGTCTCTCACTGGGGCGCTCCCCAGTCTCTGTCTCTCACTGGGGTCAACTTGCCTGTCACTCTCTCTCACTGGGGTCAACTCCCCACTCACTCTCTCTCTCACTTGTGTTTACTCCCCAGTCACTCTCACCATCTGAGGTTTCCTCCCCAGTCACTGTCGCTCCCTGAGATTTACTCCGCTTCTCTATTGAGTAGCCTGAGGGGTCAACCTCTTAATGTTGGCACATAATGTAAATGGAGCTGTTTATAGCAGGATCACTCCTACGGCATTGACTAATATTTACCCTCTCTTGGTCAATGTTGGCTGCTCTGATTGGTTTTCATTCCTCTTACAAGACTTTACAATAGTTTGATACAACTTTATTTAATTCATTCATGGAATGTGGGTATGATTGGCTAGGTCTGCAGTTATTGTCCATCCCTAATTGCCTTGAGATTAATTAAGAGTTAACCACATTGCTGTGTCATTGTGTAACGTGTTAGGCTAGACCAAGTAAGGTACGTAGATTTCCTTCCCGAAAGGAAATTAGTGAGTCAGATGGTGTTCTACAAAAATCAGACTGCAGGCAAGTTTCGGCCAGCTCTCTAATCCTGAATGCAAACATCTCTACGTGCTGTGGTGGGACTCGAACCCATGTGTCCTGAGCAATGGCCTGGTGTTCTGGAATACTAGCCCAGTGAAATTACCACTTCTTTATTGCTTCCTTAGTCTGAGTGGTTTGCTGGGCCATTCAAAAGATGGCTGTCACTGTGACGTCACATGTGAGCCAGAACAGGTCAGGAGAAAAGAAGACATAGGAATTAGAGCCGGCCATTCAGCCCATCAAACCAGCACTGCCATTCCATATGGTCACAGCTGATTGAACACTTCAATGCCTTTTTATCCACTCCATCTCCCTGGATCCCAGTGGTAACCCAAAATCATTTTATCTCCAGAAAACCTGATAGAAGTGCACAAAATTATGAGGTACATGTCTTGAATGGATAGTCAGTGGCTCTTTTTCCTACAGCAGAAATTGCGAGGGGACATGAGTTCAAGGGAAATGGGATAAGTTTAAAGGAGATGAGAGAGGCAGGATTTTCCTGGAAAGTGTTTGGAATGTGCTGCCAGAGGAGATGGTGGAGGCAGATACAACAGCAACAGTTCAGAGACATTTTGACAGAAGCTTGAATAGGCAGGGGATAGAGGGACTTGGACCATGTATAGGCATTTTAGTTTAGAAAGGCTTCATGTGTTAGCGCAGTCCTGATGGGCCAAACGGCCTGTTCCTGTGCTGTACTGGGCATTGATCTGCTTTGTCAGATGGTGTCTCAGTGGTTAGCACTGCTGCCTCACAGCACCAGGGACCCGGGTTCGATTCCAGCCTCGGGTGACTGTCTGTGTGGGGTTTGCACATTTTCCCAGTGTCTGCGTGGGTTTCCTTCGGGTGCTCCGGTTTCCTCTCACAGTCCAACGATGAGCAGCTTGGGTGGTTTGGGCACAGGAAATTTCCTGTAGTGTTTACGGATGGGAGGATTAGCGATGGGAAATGCGGGGTTATGGGGATAGGCAGGGATGCTTTCCCAAGGTCGGTGTGGACTCAATGGGTCAAATGGCCTGCTTCCACACTGGTTGGATGATACTCCATCACCACCTTGCCATTAATTTTGGGAAGAAAGTCAGTCTGTCTTTAAAATGGACAATGAAGCTGAGAAATGGGTAACTGAAAGTTGTGTGACTATTGTTATGGATGGTACAGGTACCAGACTGTATTCCGTAAGAAATCGCAGGAACCTTTTGAAAATTAAATTGTTATTTCCATAAGTGAACAGAAACTCCCTGACAGTGGAGGTGTAAATAGCTCCATCTATTTGACAAGTTAATGGCTGGCACAGTCAAACAGGTTAATATCCACAACTAAAGGACAATGGACCAGTCTGTGCCCAGGACATAGGTCAAACCATTTTCGAAGCATGAGGCACCAGTTTTGGATCTCGCCATCAGTTTTCATTGATTACGATCTGCTCTCTAGGCTACAGCAGCCCATGGAAGAATAAAAAATAAATAAGTTTTGATCTTTGTAAGAGAGGCTGTGGAAACCATCAGAAAACGGGTTCTCAGCCAATAGGAGTGCACATGCGCTGGTATCTAAAAATCAACTGTTTGTAGTGCCATCGTTGCAGAGCCAGTGAGGGACAGGAAACTTCTGTCCTCTCTCGCGTTCTCCAATCCTGCTGACCTGCTGTCCAGGCAGATTCTAGTATTTAACTACAGAAGCCATCACAGATGCGGAATCTGACATCAGGTTTCAACTCTCCCACTTCAGAACGAGAAACCTCAAGGAGTGACAGACTTGCACTGACCTCAGAGACTGGTGTTACTTCCACCTTTTTAAGTTTTATTTTCTATTATCATCCATTTTCAGTTTTTGAATATATTTTTTAGCTAATATGCTTATCACTTTTATTTGAATAATTGTCTGCAATAATTATGGATTGAACAAAACTCTCATCTCCTGAAGAAGGTCTACTGGTCCTGAAATGTTAATTCTGCCTTTTCTCCACAGATGCTGTGTTATTCCAGAATTTGCTGATTTTGTTACATAAAACTGTTTTGGTTTCTTTTTCCAAATTGAAACATGCAGAAATGAAAACAAATCTATAAACAAACTACAAAAAAGTTAATACCCACCACACTGAGGACACATCTACTGTGGGTGTGACACTCACACAATCCTCTCTGAGAGACAGAGCTCTCGACTGCCAGACACTGAAACATACAGTTAAAAGACAAAAATAAGTCAAGGGAAAGTAAATGAGCTTTCAATCTGATAAGTACCCGATTCTGCATTAACAAAGAGATCAATTTATTTGCTGGACAGGTCTAAAAAAAGCAAGGCTGCAGGGATATGGGATTACAAATACATTAAAGGGATTAGATTAGCCAGAGAAAGAGTAGGGCCCATTAGGGACCAGGACACAACCTGTCTGTGAAGCTACAGGAGATTGGAAGGGTGTTAAATGAATACTTCCATTTGGTCTTCACTCTGAAAAAGGAGAACATAAGTACAGAATTCAGGAAAAGGGACTGTGAAGAGCTTACAGAGTTTTACTTAGGAAATGGGGCAGGTATTAGAGACTCTGTCAGGTTTATAAATAAACAAATCCCCTGGCCCAGATGAACTGCATTCCAGGCTGCTGTGGGAGGTGAGGCAGGAAATTGCAGGGGCTCTGACACACATTGTTAATTCTCTCTGGCCAAGGGGGAAGTGTCAGAGGACTGGAGGATAGCTAATATGGTTCCACTTTTTAAGAAAGATGGTAGCAATGAACCAGGAAATTAGAGACCAGTGAGTCTCACATCAGTGACAGGGAAACTATTGGAGAAAATTGTGAAAAAGTAAATTAATACCCACTTGGAAAGGCATGGCTTAATTGTGATAGTCAGCATGGCTTTGTCAGAATAGTCATACTTAGCAAATTCATTAGAATGTTTTGAAAATATGATCAAGTGTGTGGATGAAGGACATTCAATTGATGTAATTTAAATGGATTTTAGTAAAACGTTTGACAAGGTCCCACAAGGGAGACTGATTGAGAAGGTTAAAGTGTGTGGAATTCAGGGAAACTTGGTGAGATGGATTAGAAACTGACTTAGTAAGAGGACACAAAGGGTAGTGGGAAAAGGTTGTTTGAGTGACTGGAGAGCGCTTGGCTGTGTTGTTCCACCAGGATCAGTACTGGGACCCTTAGTGTTTGCTATGGACATAAATGGTATGGGTGAAAATGTGGGGGGAATGTTAAACAAATTTGCAGATGACACCAAGATTTGGTGGGTGGTTAATAGTGAAGAAAATGATTGCAGATTATAGAAAGATATAGATGGGTTGGTCAGATGGACAGAGCAGTGGCAGATGGTATTTAACCCTGATAAATGCGAGGTGATGCACTTTGGAAGAAGAAACAAGATGAGGGAGTGTTTAGTGAATGGCAGGACACTGGGCAACTTAGAGGAAAAGAGGGATCTTGGGGTAATTATTCACAGTTAACCGATATTCGCAGAGCAAGCGAATAGGATAGTTAAGGCGACATATGGGATATTTGCATCTAAAGCTTGCGATTTCAAATAAACCTGTTGACTATAATCTGGTGTCGCATAACTTCTGATACTAACATGACTCCAGACCTTGACGCAAAACTCTATTCCTTCCCACCTGAGACCTGATAGACCCTTCACTCCAGACGCTAAAACCACCCACCCTCACCCTTAAGACTGACACTTGTCTCACCAGGGACCTGACATCACTATTTGACAGACCACTGAGTCTCACATCAGTGACAGGGAAACTATTGGAGAAAATTGTGAAAGAGTAAATTACTACCCACATGGAAAGGCATGGAACAGAATTAGCCATTTGGCCCATCGAATCTGCTCCGCCATTCGGTCATGTCTGATATTTTTGAACCCCATTCACCTGCTTTCTCCCCATCATCAGAGCTGAAATCATCTCTGCCCCAACACCCCCTTGGCAGACAGGACAACTGTCCCTCTTCCTGCTGGATCTGATACCCCTCGACCAGCCAAATCTACCCTCAACACTCCGTTACTCTATGGCACCTTAGCCATCTGGTATCTTGAACCTTTACTCCAACTTTACCTTAGGTACTAGCCTTTCACAGGAGCTGTGAAGGTGCTGGGCATTTAGATTGAAGAATAAAGAATATGACAATTCCTGCCAATGAAAGCAGGCATGGTTCAACTTTCCACAGTCATCCTGTGGTACGAGGGAACTGTTAGATTTAAGGCAAGGCTCCAAATTTCTGAAGGAGCAATACTTGGAATCTCCTGTCAGTAATGTGGAGTCCTGATCAATGCTCATCCCTCACAAAACATACCCTAGCTGCTCACGAGCTGGGACAGGTGCGATGTGGGACTATTCGTAAAGCTCTTGTCAAGAGCTAGTATAAATAAAGTGGACTGAACAGTTCCCTCTGTACTGTGTCATCTTACAATTCCTTGCATCTACAGATTGGTATTTTGCAAAAGTAGATTGCTGTTCCTTAAGCACATCAATATTTCATGCAGTGATTAATGAGCCTAGTAAAAACAGGAGCCTTCGCGATGAGGGGGAGGGGAAATTGAGGGGCGACTGTGGGACATGAACAGCAGGACCACCACATCTGTGACTAGCTGGTGATTTGAGGAACAGCTTGTCTCCTCACTAACTGTCTCAGTTCTAAAGCATTCCTGCTGATCAGGGATAGAGCAGTACACAGGTTCCCCGATTGCTGGAATCAATCTTACATTAGTTGTTTGCTAGTCATTTTCATAATTGGTAGCTTTTTCTGTGTGAAGTTGCTCATGTCAGGAAATCTGCACCTTATACAGATCATTACCTCTGAGTGTAATCCCACACCTCGCAGACACAGCCCATCCCTTCACCCGTCCCCTTCAGTACCTGCCACCATGGTGTTTGGGAAAGGCATGGGGGCCAGGGGCAGTGTTAATAATCATTCCCAAGGCTGCGTCAGATGCAGACTGGTAGCGATAAGGTATCAAAATCAGATTCACTTCAGGTCTCATCGGTAATTAATGAGTTTGACTCCAGGATCAACCACAAAATCCAGGTCAATGATCTGGGGAGGGAGTGCTGCACTGTCGAAGGTTCTGACTTTTCAGGTGAACATAAGACATGGAACAGTACATCACAGGACCAGGCCCTTTGGCCCACCATGTCTGTGCTGACCATGATACCATTCTAATGTAATCCTATCTGCCCGTAAACAGCCCATATCCCTCTATTCCCTGCATGCTCTTTAATGCTGCTGTCACATTTGTTTCTACCATCTCCTCTGCTAGCGTGTGCCAGGAAACTACCATCCTCTGTATACAAAAATGTGCCTCACACACTTCCTTGAAACTTTCCCCCTCTCACCTTAAAATTATGTCACAAGGAATTAAGGGCTGCGGGGAGAATGCAGGTATAGGGAGTTGAAATGCCCATCAGCCATGATTGAATGGCGGAGTGGACTTGATGGGCCGAATGACCTTACTTCCACTCCTATGTCTTATGGTCTTATGCCCCATGGTATTTAACATTTCCGTCCTGGGAAAGGGACTCTGACTATCCACCCTATTCATGTCCCTTATTATTTTATATCCTTTTATCAGGTCACCCCTCAGCCTTTAACGCTCTAGCGAAAAAAACCCAAGTTTGTCCAATCTCTCCTAATAGCTATGATATGCCAATCCAGGTAATATCCTGGTAAAGCTCTTTTATGCCCTTTCTAAAGCCTTTACATCCTTCCTATAGTGTGGTGACCAGAACTGCACACAAAACTCCAAACGTAGCCTAACTAAAGTCTTATACAACTGCAACATGACTCGCCAACTTTTATACTCAATGCCCTGATCAATGGCACGTATTTTTTACAAACTTATCCATTTGTGGTGCCCCTTTCAGCGAGTTATAGACTTGTACCCCAAGATGCCTCTGTCTATCAATGCTCCTAAATGTCCTGCCATTTACTGTATATTGTCCGCTTGCATTTGACTTCCTAAAATGCATCAGCTCCCAATTAAACTCCATCTGCCACTTTCCACCCAACTTTGTAACTGATCTATATTCTGCTATATCCTTTGATAATGTTCTTCACTATCCAACAGCTCTGCCAATGTTGGCATCATCTGCAAACTTACTAATCAGACCATCTACATTGGCATCCAAATTATTTATATATATTACAAACAACAGGGGTCCCAGCACTGATCCTTGTGGAACACCACTGGTCACACACCCACAGTTAGCAAATACCCCTCCACAACTACCCTCTGTCTTCTATGACTAAGCCAACTTTATACCCAACTTACAACTCACCACAGTCTCATGTGACCTAGAGTCGTAGAGTCAAGGAAGTGTACAGCACGGAAACAGACCCTTCGGTCCAAATTGTCCATGCCAACCAGATATCCTAAATTAATCTAGTCCCATTTGCCAGCACTTAGCCGATATCCCACTAAACCCTTCTATTCATATACCTTCACATATCAGATGCTGTAATTTAAATGCTGTAATTGTACCAGCCTCCACCACTCCCTCTGGCAGCTCATTCCATACACACATCACCCGGTGCATGAAAAAGTTGCCCCTTAGGTCTTTTTTATATCTTTCCCCTCTAAACCTATGACCTCTAGTTCTAGTTCTACACTCCATGAAAAAGACTTTGTCTATTTATCTTATCCATGTCGGACACGATCTTATAAGGTCACCCCTCAGTCTCCGACACTCCAGGGAATATAGTCCCAGCGTATTCAGCCTCTCCCTGTAGCTCAAACGCTCCAACCCTGGAGTTGACCAGCCTACATTGTCAAATTCTTCAGTGAAGTCCAGATAGACAAGGCCCACTTCCCTCCCCTCACTAATCGTCTTTGTTACTTCCTCAAAAAACACAAACAAATGTGTAAGACCAGACCCCACCCACACAAAACCATGCTGACTATCCCTAATAAAGTCAGAAGTCACACAACACCAGGTTATAGTCCAATAGGTTCATTTGAAATCACAAGACTCCACCTTACGAAGGGCTACGCTCCAAAAGCTTGTGATTTCAAATAAGCCTGTCAGACTGTAACCTGATGTCATGTGACATCTGACTTTAATTGAAACTATGCTGCTGGAAAAGCACAGCAGGTCAGGCAGCATCCGAGGAGCAGGAGAATCGACGTTTCGAGCCAGAGCCCTTCATCAGGAATGAGTCTGGGAGCCTCGGGGGTGGAGAGATAAATGGGAGAGGGGGTGGGGCTGGGGAGAAGGTAGCTGAGAGTGCAAAAGGTGGATGGAGATGGGGATGAAGGTGATAGATCGGAGAGAAGTGTGGAGCAGATAGGTGTGAAGGAAGATTGACAGGTGGGACAAGTCATGAGGACAGTGCTGAGCTATAAGGTTGGAACTGGGGTAATGTGGGGGAAGGGGAAATGAGGAAACTGGTGAAGTCCACATTGATGCCCTGGGGGTGAAGGATCCCAAGGCAGAAAATAAGGTGATCTTCCTCCAGGTGTCAGGTGGTGAGAGAATGGCGATGGAGGAGGCCCAGGATCTGCATGTCCTTGGCAGAGTGGGAGGAGAAGTTGTTCGGCCGCGGAGCAGTGGAGTTAATTGGTGAGGGTGTCCCGGAGATGTTCCCTAAAATGTTCTGTAAGAAGGCTTCCAGTCTCCCCAATGTAAAGGAGACCGCATTGGGAGCAACGGAGACCTTCCCACCTGTCAATCTTCCTTCCCACCTACCTGCTCCACCCTCCTCTCCGACCTAGCACCTTTACCCCTTCTTCCATCCACCTACTGCATTCTTAGCTACCTTCTCCCCAACCCCACCCCCTCTCCCATTTATCTCTCCATCCCCGAGGCTCCCAGACTCATTCCTGATGAAGGACTCTGGCCTGAAATGTCGATTCTCCTGCCCCTCAGATGCTGCCTGACCTGCTGTGCTTTTCCAGCAACAAACTCTCGACTCTGATCTCGAGCATCTGCAGACCTCACTGTCTCCTAGTTGACTTTTGACTTCGTCCACCACAGTCCAACACCGGCACCTCCACATCGTACCTATCCTTAGTAAGTCCATCCTTCTTTGAATGTGAGTAAATCCTGTCCCTAAAAACCTTCCTTAATAATTTCCCTATCACCGATGTAAGGCTCACCAGCCTGTAACTTCCTGGATTGGCCCCCATTGCTCGTTTTAAACAAAGGGACAACATTGACTATTCTCCAGTCCTCTGGACCCGTACCAATCTGCCACCATACCATTTGACTTTGTAACTGCTTGCTGCATCAGCAATGTTTAATGATTCTAAACTAGGTCACCTAAACTCCTTTGTACATCAGAACTACACAACCTCTCACCTTTTATGAAATTCTCCCGGTTTCTGTTCCTTCTCCCAAATGGGATGGCCTCACACTGTTTCATGTTATATTCCGATGGTGATGTTCAAGCTTGGCCTGGCTTGTCCAAGTCCTCCTGAACGCTCATTTCAACTCCTTCACAGTTTACATTCACATCTAATTTGGTGTTATCGATTAATTTGGAAATATTAAAATTAGTCCCCATGACCAAATCATTTATGGAGCTTGTAAAAAGCAAGAACCTTGCCTTGACCCCATGTAGCACCTCAGTAGTAATATCGTACCATTGTGAGAATGATCCGTTTCTTTCTCCCCCCTGCTTTCCGTCAACTGATTCTCAATCGATATGAAGATATTATTCCCAATTCTGTATGCTTTAATTTTGTTCATTAACCTCCAGCAGCAAACCTTATCAAAAGCTTTCTAAAATTCCAAATATACTTCTCCTTTCTCTATGTTACAAATATCATCCTCAATGAATTCCAACGGGTTTGTGAAACATGATTTCCCTTGCATAAATCCAAGTTGATTTTACCTATAATTCTATAATGAAACTGCGATGCTGGAATCCTCAAACAAACAAAACCAGAAATTGCTGGAGGAACTCAGCATATAGTCCAACCGATTATTCCTCATGGCTGCAGTTCTGGAAACATTCCTGCAAATTCCCTCCGTGCTCTCTCCAGAGCAGTTAGGTTCTTCCAGTAGCATAGTGGCCAGAACTGTACACGGAACACCAGCTCGGACCTTGTTAGTTGTTATAAACAGTATCAGCATCACATCTCTGCTCTTGAATTCAATACATGGTCCCACTAAAGGAAAATATCCCACATGTTTTTATCACCTTGTCGGCCTGGCCTGTCACCATTAAAGATCTGCTGACACACATTTCCTCTGCCTGTCTCAGTTCCCTCCCATTATTGTATTGTTTGTTGTCCCTGAATGCATAACTTACCCTTCACCGGACTGAATTCAATTGCCACTTTTTCACCCACTCAATCAAACTATTGATATCATCCTGTATCCTCTTCACTCCCAACTATCTGGCCAATATTTCTGTCGTCTGAAAAGTTCTCATTAGTGAGTCCCACATTTAAATCATTAATATACAACTCTGAGCCCTGTGGAACAGCCCGAGAAACCATCCATAAAAACATCCTTTGTTTCCCATCTCTGGGAACTTTGGTATCGAACTGACCACATTCCTCTGTATCCTATGGGCTTTAAATTTTCTGACAATGTGGGACCCACTCAAATACCTTACCATGAAGACTACATCCACCTTACATCACCTCTTTGCTATTTCCTCAAACACAGTCCTATACATCCGTAAGACATGACCTTCCCTGAATAAAACCACACTAACCACTTGTGATTCATCTGTACCTTTCCAACTATCAGCTATTGCCATGTCTATATCTTGATTCAAGTCATTTACCCATCACTAGATTCAGATTTGTTTTGAATAATGATGCCACATTGCAGAGCTTTAATCCTGGTCCCTCACCTATATCAAAAATGATCCTCAAAGCATCTGCTCTTTCCTCCCTGGCTTCCTTTAACAGCCTGCATTACAATTCATCAGCCCTTGATTGTTTATCCAACAATTTAAAAAGGACAGATCCTCCAGAACTTCCCTTCTTATTATGCTTCGTTTTTAGCATTGCTATTCTAACCAGCAAGATCAATGAACACATTTAAAGGGGAAGTAGATGGAGTTTTGAAATATTGGAGAGTTGGCAACTATGGTAAGCTAATACTAAAGTGGAGTTGAAACTTGGGGTCGATCAGCCATGTTCTGATAGAATACAAGCCTGAGAGAGCTGAATGGCCTACAGCTGCTCCCATTTCTGACATTGTTATGTGTTTCGAACCCTTCTCTTTATTAAGAATCCCTGCACCCCTCTCCTCTGTTAAGACACAAATGAAATTTTCTAATGAAGAGACAAAAATAGAAATTGTTTTGGTCCTGAGGAAGGGTCACTTGACCCAAAACGTTAACTCTGATTTCTCTCAACAGATGCTGCCAGACCTGCCGAGCTCTTCCAGAAATTTGTATAAAACCAAAAGAACTAAGGATGCTTTAATTCAGAGACAGAAACAGCAACAGATAAGAGCCTAATGGTGTTAGGGACAAGGTACTGGCATGGATAGAGGATTGGCTGACTGGCAAAAGGCAGAGAGGGGGGATAAAGGGATTTTTTCTCAGGATGGCAGCTAGTGACTAGTGGAGTTCTGCAGGGCTCAGTGTTGGGACTACAAGTATTCATGTTGTACATTAACGATCTGGATGAAAGAACTGAAAGCATTGTGGAAAGGATTACAGATGACACAAAGATAGGTGGATGGACAGGTAGTGGGGAGGCTACAGAGGACTTGGACAGGCTGGGAGAGTGGGCAAGGAAGTGGCAGATGGAATACAATCAGGCAAGTGTGAGGTTATATATTTTGATTGGAGGATTTGAGGTATAGACTATTTTTCTAAACAGTGAAAGGCTTTGGAAATCTGAAGCACAAATGGATGTGGGAGCCCTCGTTCAGAATTCTCTTACGGTTAATATGCAGGTTCAGTTGACAGGAAGACAAAAGCAGTGTTAGCATTCATTTCGAGAGGGCTAGAATAAATAGTAGGGATGTACTGCTGAGTCTGTATAAGGCACTGGTCAGATCGCATTGTGAGCAATTTTGGGTTCTGTATCTAGGGAAGGATAGACTGGCCTTGGAGAGGGTCCGGAAAGGGTTTGCAAGAATGATCCCGGAGATGAAGGGATTGACATATGAGGAGCAGTTGAAGACTATAGGTCTGTATTCAATGGAGTCCGGAAGGATGAGGAGGAAGCTGATTGAAACTTACAGAATACTGACAGGCCTGGATATAGTGATGTGGAGAAGATGTTTCCACCGGTAGGAGACCAGGACCTGAGGGCACAGCCTCAGGGTGAAGGCACAACCCTTTAGAACTGAGATGAGGAGGAAGAGTGAAAGAATTTGAGTATAGGAGTAGGGATGTCTTGCTGGACCTTAGTGAGACCACACTTTGAGTATTGTGTGTAGCTTTGGTCTCCTAGTCTGAGGAAGGACATTCTTACTATTGAGGACTTTTAGCAAAGGTTCACCAGACTGATTCCCGGGATGGTAGGACTGACATAGGAGGAAAGACTGGATTGACTGGGCTTGTACTCGCTAAAATTTAGAAGAATGAGGGGGGATCTCATAAAAACATAGAATCTTCATGGGACTGGTCAGGCTAGAGGTGGGAAGAAAGTTCCCGATGTTGGAGAAGTCCAGAACAAGGGGTCACAGTCTAAGGATAAGGGGTACGCCATTCAGGACTGAGATGAGGGAGAAGTTCTTCACTCAGAGAGTCGTGAACCTGTGGAATTCTCTCCCACAGGAACCTGTTGGGGCCAGTTCATTCAATAGATTCAACAGGGAGCTGGACATGGCCCTTGCTGCTAAAGGGACCAAAGGGAGAGGGTGGGAATGGGATACTGAGATTGCATGATGAGCCATGATCATAATGAATGGTGGTACAGGCTCGTAGGGCTGAATGTTTTCTATGATTCTATGAATGTCTTTAGCCAGACAGTAGTGAATCTGTGGGATTCATTGCTGCAGAGGGCTCTGGAGGCCAAATCATTGAAGATACTTAAGACAGAGATGGATAGGTTCTTGATTGGTAAGAGGGATCAAGGGCTAAAGGGAATGGGGTTGAGAAACATATCAGCCATGTCCAAATGGTGAACAGACTTGATGGGCTCAATAGCCTAATTCAGCACCTATTTTGGATGGTTGTACAGACTCATCCCAATATCAATACTCAGCAGCACACACTCAGTGTGTACAATTAGTGAGCAAAATTAGGGCACGTGGTATTGGGGGCAAGGTACTGACTTGGATTGAAAATTGGCTGGCTGACAGGAAGCAAAGAGTAGTGATAAATGGGTCCCTTTTGGAAAGGCAGGCGGTGACCAGTGGGGTACCACAAGATTTGGTGCTGGGACCACAGCTGTTTACAATATACATTAATGGTATAGATGAAGGCATTAAAAGTAGTATTAGCAAATTTACTGAGGATATTAGGAGAATACAGGGTGACTTGGACAGGTTAGGTGAGTGGACAGATGTATGGCAGTTGCAGTTTAATGTGGATAAATGTGTGGTTATCCACTTTGGTGGCAAGAACAGGAAAGCAGATTGCTATTTAAATGGAGTCAAGTTAGGTAAAGGGGCAGTACAACGAGATCTAGGTGTTCTTGGACATCAGTCAATGAAAGCAAGCATGCAGGTACAACAGGCAATGAAGAAAGCTAATAGCATGCTGGCCTTCATAACAAGAGGAATTGAGTATAGGAGCAAAGAGATCCTTCTGCAGCTGTACAGGGCCCTGGTGAGACCGCATCTGGAATATTGTGCGCAGTTTTGGTCTCCAAATTTGAGGAAGGACATTCTGGCTATTGAGGGATTGTAGCGTAGGTTCACGAGATCAGTTCCCGGAATGGTGGGACTATCATATGTTGGAAGGTTGGAGCAACTGGACTTGCATACACTTAAGTTTAGAAGGATGAGAGGGGATCTGATTGAGACGTATAAGATTATTAAAGGATTGGACACTCTGGAGGCAGGAAACATGTTTCCGCTGATGGGTGAGTCCAGAACCAGAGGACACAGCTTAAAAATAAGGGGTAGGCCATTTAGGACAGAGATGAGGAAAAACTGCTTCACCCAGAGAGTGGTGGGTGTATGGAATGCTCTGCCCCAGAAGGCAGTGGAGGCCAAGTCTCTGGATACTTTCAAGAAAGATTTGGATAGAGCTCTTAAAGATAGTGGAATCAAGGGTTATGGGGATAAGGCAGGAACAGGATACTGATTGAGGATGATCAGCCATGATCATAATGAATGGTGGTGCAGGCTCGAAGGGCAGAATGGCCTACTCCTGCACCTATTGTCTATTGTCTATAATTGAGACCATCATTACGTTCCTTTCATTTTCCTTTTTTTTGGGGGGTTGGGTTTGGGATTATGAGCTGTGGTTCAGAGTTAAACTTTGAACAGCTACTTCTTTTAAAAGAGAAGAGAACAAAGTTGTTGTTAGGAACTGGCCTGGAAGACAATGCAACCTATTACTACTCTGAAAACACTATCGATGATTTGACACCAAGTGTTACTGTGCGCAGGGCTGGCAGCTTTTTGGATGTTGATTGGTCAATTAAGAGACCAGTGCTACGAAAAAAACCAAAGAAAGTTGATTGGAAGCAGAAAATAAACGGTTCTAACTGGATATTTTGTAGAAGGCAGAGCAATTTTGGAAGCTTCCAATTGGTTGCTTTGTGTGGCTCTCTCTTCCGTTCTCTTTGGTTATTGAATTGTTGAATATTCTGAGCAAAGAATCACAATCTACATGATTATATCTCTTGGAATTAAGGGAGAACTTACCATTTGGATGCAGAACTGGCTCGAAGGTAGAAGATAGATAGTAATGGTGGAGAGTTGCTTTTCAGACTGGAGGTCTGTGACCAGTGGAGTGCCTCAAGGATCGGTGCTGGATCCTCTGCTTTTAGTCATTTATATTAATGATTTGGATGTGAACATAACAGTTACAGTTAGTAAGTTTGCAGATGACACCAAAATTGAAGGTGTAGTGGACAGCGAAGAAGGTTACATCAGATTACAATGGGATCTTGATCAGTTGGACCAATGGGCTAAGGAGTGGCAGATGGAGTTTATTTTAGATAGCATTTTGGATAAGCAAATCTTAGCATGACTTACACATTTAATGATTAGGTCTTGTGAAGTGTTACTGAACAAGGAGTCCTTATTTTGCAGGTTCATAGCTCCTTGAAATTAGAGTCGCAGGTAAATAGGATAGAGAAGAAGGCGTTTGGTATACTTTCCTTTATTGGTCAGAGTATTGAGTACAGGAGTTGGGAGGTCATGTTGCGGCCGTACAGGACATTGGCTGAGCTACTTTTGGAATATTGCATGCAATTCTGGTCTCCTTCCTATTGGAAAGATGTTGTAAAACTTGAAAGGATTCAGAAAAGATTTACAAGGATGTTGCCAGGGTTGGAGGATCTGAGCTACAGGGAGAGGCTGAACAGGTTGGGGCTGTTTTCCAGAACTAGAGGGCATAGGTTTAGATTGAGAGGGGAAAGATATAAAAGGGACCTAAGAGGAAACCTTTTCGTGCAGAGAATGGTACGGGTATGAAATGAGCTTCCAGAGGAAGTGGTGGAAGCTGGTACAATGATAGCATTGAAAAGGCAACTGGATGGGTACATGAATAGGAAGGGTTTAGAAGGATTTGGGCCAAGTGAACTAGATTACATTCGTATATCTAGTTGGCATGGACAAGTTGGACTGAAGGGTCTTTTCCTGTGTTGTATTTCTCTATGACTCTATGACTCTCAGTAAGTAAGTATTCCTAGAAGTCCATTACAATTATTTGAATTAACCAATGACTTTGGAATTCAATCAAGTTATACAATCTACATGTCAGTGAACAACTTTCTGTCTAAGGATTCCATGAAGATCTGGTATTCATTGTTTAAAACTGTTTCATTGAACTGCCAAATTACAACTCTTTGATTTTCTTTTCAATTTATCCCTTAACTGAGTTTGGCTTTTGATCTGTCTGTGTGTGAGTGGGGTTCTGATCAAAGAAGGTTAGGCTTTACATCATAGTTACTAATTACTGTTTTCCTAAAGGTGCATTATTAATAAAAATTGTTAATTTTTCTTGAAATTATAAACTTGATGTCCAAGATCTGCATTTTGTTAAATCTGATTAGCAACAATTGGGCAATTTTAAGAGTCATTGAATGTTTTAACTCCACAGTGTTGTGAATTCAGTGATTGTGAGGCTGATTTGAACATAGAATATACAACAGCACAGCTTAGTACAGGCCCTTCAGCCCTCGATGTTGTGCCGACCTTTTATGCTACTCTAAGATCAAACTAGCCTACATACCCTACATTTTACTGTCATCCATGTGCCTATCCAAGAGTTGCTTAAATGTTCCTAATGTCTCTGACTCTACTACCACTGCTGGCAGGGCATTGCATGCACCCACCACTCTCTGTGTAAAGAACCTGCCTCTGACATCTCCTCGAAACTTTCCTCCAATCACCTTAAAGTTATACTCACTCATGATAGCTATTTCCGCTGTGGGAAAAAGACTCTGACTATCCAGTATATCTAGGCCTCTCATCATCTTGTACACCTCTTGATTTGGTTTGGTTTGTTAATCCATTGTTGTAACAGAACCATTTACAAGATGCACTTCAAGGTTCCTTGGACAGCACCTTTCAAACCCACAGCTTCTACCAGCCGAAAGGACAAGGGCAGCAGATACATGGGAACACCATCCCCTGCAAGTTCCCCTCCAAGACACTCACTATCCTGACTCAGAAATTTCTCACCGTTCCTTCAGTGTCACTGGGTTAAAATCCTGGAACTCATTCCTGAACAGCATTGTGGGCCAACTACAGCACGTGGACTACAGCGGTTTGAGAAGAACCACCCCCCTCCCCCCCGCCCTTCTCAATGGCAATGGAGGGATAAAGGTTAGTCCCACTGAACCACGGGCTGCTCTCTCACTGAAGACGGATGATGGGTGGTGGTTTAACCTGAGGGTCACCACACCTCACACAAGGAGAGAGATGAAGATGGAGAGATATAGAGCGGCCTGCATTGTCACCACAGCCTGTACAGAAATTGAACCCACACTGTTGGCACCACTCTGCATCACAAACCAATTATCCAGCCAATTGGGTGGGCAATGAACGCTGACCCAGCCAGTAACACCCATAGCCCTCACATGAATAAAAATAAATTCGCTAACAGCCAACATCACCAAAAATAGACAGCCGACATATTGTTTTTCTGTGGGTGCTTTCTGTGCACAAATTGGCTGCTGCGTTTTCTACAGAACAACAGTGACCAGATTTCAGAAGGTTGGCTGTAAAATGCTTTGTGAGGACCTCAACTTGGTAAAGGCATTACATAAATGCAATTTCTTCAATTTCCATCAAGTGCTTTGGTATCAGCTCATGTTGCACACTCCCTTCTGTCTGATTTGCCCATTGGAGACAATTTTTACTATGAACTCTGACCTTTTTCAATGGTTTCTGAGTAAGGGCATGTTCCAAACACAAGCTCCTTGTGCACTCATTGATGTGACAACATTCCTTACACAGTTTGATAAAAGAAACAGACTTCAGCACCAAGGCACAGATGCTGAAATGACTTGTTGCTATTGCTTCATCTGCTTGGTTTAGCACCAAATTTCCTGTAATTGATGTAAAATTAATTACAATCTACAGAACAGCTGTAATTAGCAATAAGTGTTCAGCTGCTTTAAATATTGCACAGTCTACTAACTCTCCACAACTCAGAGATTCCACATTATTCAGTGAAGACACAGCAATGTGAAGATTTTTAATCAGTAAGGAAATCAAGGGTTATGGCAGAAAAGCAGGAAACTACAGCTGAGGATTATCAAATCAGCCACAATCTCATGAATGGTGGAGCAGGCTCAATGGGCTGAATGGCCTGCTTCTGACTAAAGAAGAACAAAGAAGAGTACAGCCCCTTCGGCCCATCAAGACTGCTCCTATGTTTCATGGTTCTTCAGAGACAGGCAACTTTACTAACATTTTGACTCAATGAGCAAAATTTTACATTTGATCTTTATATATGTTCTAATTTTCATTTCTTTTGAGCATTTTCAAATGCTTTATGGCCGACTAGCATACTTTGGTTATGTTTTTTTCTCAAAAATATGACATGCAGCATATTTAATCACAAGAACAAGAAACAAGAGGAAGCCACTCGGCCCGTCGAGCCTGCTCCACCATTCAGTAAGGTCATGGCTGATCTGCTTTCAACCTTGAGTCTACACTCTTGCAAATCTGTGGTAACCTTTCATTCCCTTGAGAATCAAGATTCTATCTACTGTACCTTAAAATTGTTTAATGTTTATTTACATTGGTTTGCGAGCTTTGATTTGTAAATTATTCTTTAAGTAATTTAAGGGGTCCTCTAATCTCATGCCCATATATCAATTAAAAAGATGTATGGATTCATTAGGGGCATCCCAAATGTTAAGCATTAACAAGTTAGTTCCCTTATCCCCATTATATGTTCTAATTTTGGTCTAAAAATTTGATGACATATTTCAAATACCTCAAAGGATTGTAGACGATAAATTGGAAGCACACTTATTTTATTCCAAAGCTATTCACTATTGGTTTGAATATTTGTGACATAATATTTGTACAAAGAACAGCGCATCACTGGAACAGGCCCATCAGCCCACCAAGACTTTTTGTTTACTCATTCATGGGACATGGATGCCACTGGCTTGACCAGCATTTATTGCCCATCCCAGAAGGCAGTTAAGAATCAATCACGTTGCTGTGGGTCCGGAGACCAGGTAAGGATGGCAGTTTCTTTCCCTAAAAGGACATTAATGAACCAGATGGGATATTCCAACAATCGACAATGGATTGACGGTCATCATTAGATTCTTAATTCCAGATTTTTAAATTAGATTCAAATTTCCACCATCTGCCATGGTGGGACTCAAACCCAGGTCCCCAGAATATCACCTGAGTCTCTGGATTAATAGTCCACCAATAATAGCACAAAGCCATCGCCTTCCTCTAATAACAAACTTTGAGATTTTCCTACGTATTGACGGTCTTGATGCATGATGCCTTTCTAAACTAAAAACCTCTTGACTCTATGTGATCCATATCCCTCTATCCCCTGTTTATTCAGATATTTGCCAAGATGCCTCTAAAATGTTGCAATTGTATCAGCTTCTACTAACTCCTCCTAGCAGGTACTTACAAACTCTGTGTAAAAACCTTGACTTTCACATATCCTTTAAACTTTCCCCCTTTTACCTTAAACTTATGTCCCCTAATAATTGACATTTCAACCATGATTCTGACTATCCATTCTATTCAAGCCTCTCATAATTTTGTAACTTTATCAAGTTGCCCCTCATCTTTCGACATACAAGTGAAAACAGATTAAGTTTCTCCAGTCTCTCCTAGTAGCTAATACCCTCCAAAACATCCTGGTAATCAATTTCTGTACCTTCTCCAAAGCATCCACATTCTTTTTGCAGAATGGTGATCTTTACTGTAGACAATATTCCAAAAGTGGCTGAACTAAAGTTCTATACAGGTGTAACATGAATTGCCAATATTTTACTCTATGTCCCAATCAATGAAGGCAAACATGCTGTCTTGACTACTTTATCCACTCATGTAACCACTTTCAGAGAGTCATAGAGTTGTACAATACGGAAACAAACCCTTTGGTTCAACTCATCCATGCTGACCAGATATCCCAACCTAATCTAGTCCCATTTGCCAGCACTTGGCCCATATCCGTCTAAACCCTTCCTCTTCATATACCCATCCAGATGTCTTTTAAATGCTGCAATTGTACCGGACTCCACCATTTCCTCTGGCAGCTCATTCCATACACAAAACACCATCTGCATAAAAAATGTTGTCCCTTGGGTGACATTTATATCTTTCCCCTCTCACCCTAAACCTATGCCCTCTAGTTCTGGACACCCCCATCCCAGGGAAAAGACCTTATCTATTTACTCTATCTATGCCCCTCATGATTTTACAAACCTCCGTGAGGTCTTTCCTCAGCTTCCAATACTCCAGGGAAAACAGCCCCAGCCTATTCAGCCTCTCCCTATCGTTCAAATCCTCCAACCCAGACAACACTCTTGCAAATCTTTCAAGTTTCACAATACCCTTCCTTTAGGACAGAAACCAGAATTGCATGCAATATTCCAAAAGTGGTCTAACCAATTTCCTGTACAGCCATAACATGACCTCCCAACTCCTATATTCAATGCACTGATCAATAAAGGCAAGCATAACAAATGCCTCCTTCACTACCTTATCTACCTGCAACTCCACTTTCAAGGAACTGTGAACCTCCATTCTAAGGTCTCTTTGTTCAGCAACACTCCCCAGGACGTGACCATTAAGTATATAAGTCCTGTCCTGATTTGCCTTTCCAAAATGCAGCACCTCACATTTATCTAAATTAAACTCCATTTGCCACTCCTCAGCCCATTGGCCCATCTCATCAAGATCCCATTATACTCTGAGGTCACCTTCTTCGCTGAAGACTCCACCTCCAATTTTGGAGTCTTCTGCAAACTTACTAACTTATATCTCCTGTGTTCAGATCCAAATCATTTGCATAGATAACAAAAATCAGTCAGGGAACTATAGATCTGTATGCCTAGATCTCTCTGTACTGTTGATGCTACTAATGGTTCTGCCACTTGCTGTATACTTGCATTAGACTTTCCAAACTGCATCACCTCACATTTGGCTGGATTAAACTCCATCTGCATTTTTCTCTGCTCAAATCTCCAGCCTATCTGTATCCTGCTGTATCTTCTAGCAATTCTCCTCACTGTTTGCAGCTCCCTCAATCTTTGTGTCATCTGCAAACTTGCAAATCAGGCCACCTCCATTCTCCTCCAAACTATTTATATACATTCCAAACAGCAAGGGTCCCAGCACTGACTCCTCCAGAACACCACTGGGCACAGATCTCTAGTCAGAAAAACAGCTTTAGAGTCATAGAGTCATAGAGATGTTCAGCATGGAAACAGACCTTTCGGTCCAACCCGTCCATGCTGACCAGATATCCCAACCCCATCTAGTCCCACCTGCCAGCATCCGGCCCATATCCCTATAAACCCTTCCAATTCATATACCCATCCAAATGCCTCTTAAATGTTGCAATTGTACCAGCCTCCACCACACCCTCTGGCAGCTCATTCCATACACATACCACCCTCTCTGTGAAAAAGTTGCCCCTTAGGTCTCTTTAATATTTTTCCCCTCTTACCCTAAACCGATGCCCTCTAGTTCTGGACTCCCCGACCCCAGGGAAAGGAGTTTGCCTATTTATCCTATCCATGCCCCTCATAATTCTGTAAACCTCGATAAGGTCACCCCTCAGCCTCCGATGCTCCAGGGAAAACAGCCCCAGCCTGTTCAGCCTCTCCCTGTAGCTCAAATCCTCCAACCTTGGCAACATCCTTGTAAATCTTTTCTGAACCCTTTCAAGTTTCGCAACATCCTTCCAATAGGAAGGAGACCAGAATTGCACGCAATATTCCAACATTGGCCTAACCAATGTCCTGTACAGCCTCAAAATGACCTCCCGACGCCTGTACTCAATACTCTGACCAATAAAGGAAAGCATTCCAAACACCTCCTTAACTATCCTATCTACGTGCGACTCCACTTTCAAGGAGCTATGAACCTGCACTCCAAGGTCTATTTGTTCAATAACACTCCCCAAGATCTTACCATTAAGTGTATAAGTCCTGCTAAGATTTTCTTTCCCAAAATGCAGCACCTCGCATTTATCTGAATTAAACTCCATCTGCCACTTCTCAGCCCATTGGCTCATCTGGTCCAGATCCTGATGTAATCTGAGGTAACCCTCTTCACTGTCCACTACACCACCAATTTTGGTGTCATCTGCAAACTTACTAACTGTACCTCTTATGCTCGCATCCAAATAATTTATGTAAATGACAAAAAGTAGAGGACTCAGCACTGATCCTTGTGGCACTCCACTGGTCACAGGCCTCCAGTCTGAAAAACAACCCTCCACCACCACTCTCTGTTGTCTACCTTTGAGCCATGTACATCATGTCCCTCAGGATTCCCTCCAACAACTTGCCCACCACCGAGATCAGGCCCACTGGTCTATAGTTCCCTGGCTTGTCTTTACCGCCCAACAACTTGCCCACCACCGAGGTCAGGCCCACTGGTCTATAGTTCCCTGGCTTGTCTTTACCGCTTGTCTTTACCTCCAGTCTTCTAGCACCTCATCTGTGACTATCGATGATACAAATATCTCAGCAAGAGGCCCAGCAATCACTTCTCTAGCTTCCCACAGAGTTTTGTGGTACACCTGATCAGGTCCTGGGGATTTATCCACCTTTACCCGTTTCAAGACATCCAGCACTTCCTCCTCTGTAATCTGGACATTTTGCAAGATCTATTTCCCTACAGTCTATATCTTACATATCCTTTTCCACAGTAAATACTGTTGCACAATACTTATTTAGTATCTCTCCCATTTTCTGTGACTCCACACAAAGGCCGCCTTGCTGATCTTTGAGGGGCCCTATTCTCTCCCTAGTTACCCTTTTGTCCTTAATGTATTTGTAAAAACCCTTTGGATTCTCCTTAATTCTATTTGCCAAAGCTATCTCATGTCCCCATTTTGCCCTCCTGATTTCCTCTTAAGTATACTCCTACTTCCTTTATACTCTTCTAAGGATTCACCCGATCTATCCTGTCTATATCTTTCATATGCTTCCTTCTTTTTCTTAACCAAACCCTCAATTTCTTTATAAGAGGATTGGAGCGGAGGATCCTGAAGAAGGGCTTATGCCCGAAACGTCGATTCTCCTGTTCCCTGGATGCTGCCTGACCTGCTGCGCTGTTCCAGCAACACATTTTCAGACCTCAATTTCTTTAGTCATCCAGCATTCCCTATAGCTACCAGCCTTCCTTGCTACTCTCTGTCTTCTATGACTAAGTACGTTCTGTATCCATCTTACCAGCTAATGACGAATCCCATGTGACTTCATCTTTAGTGAGGGACCTTGTCAATGGCCTTGTTACAGTCCATATAGACAACATCTGCATCTTTGTCACTTCCTCAAAAAACACAACCTTTGTTACACAAAGTTGAAAAATGTGGTGCTGGGAAAATACAGCAGGCCAGGCAGCATCCGAGGAGCAGGAGAAACGACATTTCGGGCATAAGCCCTTCTTCAGGCCTTCACCTGCTGTGTTTTTCCAGCACCACATTTTTCAACTCTGGTCTCCAGCATCTGCAGACCTCACTTTCCCCTTTGTTACACAAAACCATGCTGCCTGTCATTAATAAATCCACTATTTCCAAATGTGAGTAAATCATATCTCTGAGAAAGTTTTCCATTAATTTCTCTACCACTCACCAGTCTGTAACTTCTTGAATTGTCCCTGTTGCCCTTCTTAAACAAAGCAACAACCTTGCCTATTCTCCAGTCCTCTACGTGCTCTCCTGTGGCTAATAGAAAGATTTTGTACAAAGCCCGAGCAATTCCCTCACCAGCCTCCCTCAGCATTCTGGGATGGATTCCATCAGTTCCTGGGGACTTGCCTACCTTAATGTTTTTCAAAACACCCAAAGTCTCCTCCTTTTTATATTAACATGATTTAGAATATCAACATATCCCTCTCAAGACTCACTATTCACGTCCTTCTCCTTGTGGGCGGCACAGTGGCACAGTGGTTAGCACTGCTGCCTCGCAGCGCCAGAGACCCGGGTTCAATTCCCGCCTCCGGCGACTGACTGTGTGGAGTTTGCACGTTCTCCCTGTGTCTGCGTGGGTTTCCTCCGGGTGCTCCGGTTTCCTCCCACAGTCCAAAGATGTGCAGGTCAGGTGAATTGGCCATGCTAAATTGCCCGTAGTGTTAGGTAAGAGGTAAATGTAGGGGAATGGGTGAGTTGCGCTTCGGCAGGTCGGTGTGGACTTGTTGGGCCGAAGGGCCTGTTTCCACACTGTAATGTAATCTAATCTAACCCTTTGGGATTATTGATGCAAAGTATTCATTAAGGACCTCACTCACTACATCCTTACATGTGGTTGAGGAAGGACACCACTTCAACTGGGACAACACATCCATCCTAGGACAAGCCAAACAGAGACACTCACAAGAATTCCTCGAAGTATGGCATTCCAACCAGAACTCTATTAACAAACACATTGAGTTAGACCTCATCTACCACCCTCTGAGAAAAAGAACAGGAAATGACATCACCACAGGAAATGACATGACCAACCCAAAGAAACCTAAACGTATAAATAGAAAGCAGGAATCATCAGCAGTGCTTTGCCCAGAGGCCCACTGAAGATGTTACCTAGTAGGGTGACGAAATGTCTGGAAATGAACCTTCCAGCTCAGCGAGCAAACCTACATCCAGATCCTTATCCTTCATTTCCACTGGGACATGCTAGTCCTGAACTCTAAACAAGTGGCCTTTGAAAGATACTCACATGTCAGATGTGGATTTACCCTCAACCAGCTGCTCCCAATCTACCCTCCCCAGTTCCTGCCTAATATTGAGGTAGTTAGACTCCCCCTAATTTAATACTTTCACCTGAGGACTACACTTGCTGGTATCGATAAGTAACATAAAGCTTACAGAATTATGATCACTGTTCCTGAAATGCTCCCCCACTAAAACTTCGATCACCTGGCCAGACTCATTCCCCAATACCAGATCTAGTATGGCTCCTTCCCTGGTTAAACTATTTGTACATTATTTTAAAAAAACCCGGTCACACCTGGGCGGCACGGTGGCACAGTGGTTAGCACTGCTGCCTCTCAGCGCCAGAGACCCGGGTTCAATTCTCGCCTCAGGCGACTGACTGTGTGGAGTTTGCACATTCTCCCCGTGTCTGTGTGGGTTTCCTCCGGGTGCTCCGGTTTCCTCCCACAGTCCAAAGATGTGCAGGTCAGGTGAATTGGCCATGCTAAATTGCCCGTAGTGTTAGGTAAGGGGTAAATGTAGGGGTATGGGTGGGTTGCGCTTCGACGGGGCGGTGTGAACTTGTTGGGCCGAAGGGCCTGTTTCCACACTGTAAGTAATCTAATCTAATCTAATCACCTCACAAATTTCCTTCCACCCAAGCCCCTGGCACTATGTGAGTCCCAGTCAATATCAGGGAATGTAAAATCACCCACCACAACAACCCTGTTACTTTCACATTTTTCCATAATCTGTTCACAGATATATTCCTGTCTCCCACTGGCTGTTGGGAGGCCTGCAGTACAATCCCATCAAAGTGACTGCACTCTTGCTGTCCCTGACCTCTACCTATAAGGTCTTGCAGGGTGAGCCCTCCAATGTGGCCTCCCTCAGTACAGCTGTGATATTCTCCCTCATCAGAAACACGACTCCCCCCACCTCTGTTACATCCCTCTCTAGCTCACCTGAAACTCTAAATCCCAGAACGTTAAGCTGCCTGTCTTGTCTCTCTCTCAACCATGACTCTGCAATAGTTACAGCATCATAGTTATCTGTATTAATGCAGGCTCTAAGTTAATCAGCTTTACCCTGTCATATTCCTCACATTGAAACAAATACACCTCAGACCACCAGTCCTGCCGTGTTCAGTAACCTCTCCCTGTCTGCTCTTCCTCTCAGCTTCACTGGCCTTAGTCTCTGACTCCTCCTTGGTCATTTTTCTTGACTGGCTTCTGCTCTGGTGTCCCCAAAACCCCAATCTCCAGTCCTGCCATCACCCCCCATTCCTTGCCACATTCAGTTAAACCCTCTTGAGTGACACTAGCAGGGTACTGGTCCAGTTTTGGTACAATCTGTTCCTCTTGTAGAGGTCCCACCTTCCCTGGAAGACATCCTAATGATGCACATACCTGAAGCCTTCCCTCCCACATCAGCTCTTTAGCCACATATTTAACTGCACAACCTTCCTAATCCCAGCCTCCCTGGCACATGGCACAGTAAGTAATCCTGAGGTTATATCCATAGAGGTACTGCTTTTTAACTTCCTACTGAGCTCCTTGAACTTCCATTGCAGAACCTCATCTCTCTTTCAGCTGATATTGTTTGTACTAATGTGGACCACAAACTTTGGCTGCTCTAACATCAGAATACCATTTTCCCACTCAGAGACATCCTTGACCCTGGTAACCAGGGAGGCAACACACCATCCTGGAGTGTCCTGGAGAAACTCCTATCTGTATCCCTAACTATAAAGTTACTTATCACAACTGTTTGCCTACACTTTGACTCTCTGTGCCATACAACAGTGTCGGTTCCGATGCCACTGATATGGCTGTTTCTGTTGCTTTCCCTTGAGAAGCCATTCCCCGGACGGGTATCCAAAACGATAACCTCTATGAGAGATTTATTCATTGTTCTAATATTTGTACATTGATCTGATTGTGTTTCTTAGGATAATCCATACCTTGTAAAAAAAAATGAACTAATTCCTCTGCTACCATTTTGCTGTAATTTTGCACAATTTCCCCATGACATTTTGTAGAAACATTCATAATTATTAAATAGTACTGATTCCTACTTCTCATTTTTGGTAGGGATCCTACACAGTCTGTTAAGACCCTCCTACAGTATTCTTTCGAAGCTGGTATTTGGAATTAAATGTTAGGTTGAATTGACAGTTGCTGTTTCCTGATTCCTTGATGTCTGCATGGCTGACAGAATGTGCTCATATACATTCCTGGCCAATAGTTTCTGTAGTTTTGCCTATGTTTTCCAAATTGCTGAGGCCTTGCTATTGGAATTTTGTGAGCCACTCATAAAATGTCATTATGATACTCCCTTTCCTTATAAATGCATTTTAAAAAAATTATTAAGACACAGAGTGCTGGTTTCTAATTCAATTCCTGAATAGGTCGGTTGCTATATTTCTCTCAATCCAGGTTCCATCTGTTGTATCTCCACAAAGGGTAATGGATTAAACATCTCAGATTCATTCTTTTTACCTTCAGGATTTTCACTTATTTCTGTAAAACAAATGTCAGTTAACTGAAGTTTAACGCCATTTCCACTTTTAATATACTCATCCTCTTCCTGTCTAATTCTATGTGTCTGAGATCTTGTCACAATATAGTCAGGAAGGATCCTCAGGTTAAACCATGACCAGTCATCTCTCTCGCAGGAGAGAGCAGCACTGTGGTCCAGTCAGTCCATGGTGACTTTACCTTCTCCTTATCTCATTCCCTTGCAATTCAATTTTTTTTTTGCATGTTTAACTGAATTTTAACTAATTCGAACTGTGGTAGATCAATTTTAGCTCCCTTCTCTTTAATTCTGATTGTTGGCTGATGTAAAGATCACATCCTTTTATTTTTCTTCAGTTTGGATCATCAACCAAATAGAAAAAGGATTTTTTTTAAACCAAAGACTGTGGAATGAGTTGCTGCATTTTTAAAACTAAGTTACTGGAACATATTGCGAGTTGTGTTTACACTGTTGCTTTGTTCAAGCAGTGGGAAGTGATATCAAAGCCACTACAGAATTGGGGACGTGTGTTCAGAGGGAGCTTCACTCAGAAACAGGCTTCTGACTGGTTTGTGCATGCTGACAGCTCCTGGGTAAGTCTCAAGATTGCAAAAAGAGCTTTTTCTCTTCCTTCTCTCTGTGCAGTAAAGTAGCCAAAACCTTGGAATATGGAGGTTGGAGAACAGAATGTCTTAGGAAGCCAAAAGAACACCTTATCAAATCCTATGTACTGGTGCTATTAAATTGCGTCACTTCAGTTTTGTTTCCTGCCCATAACACTCAAGTTTGTTATCTGTGCATATCTGTGTCTCTGTGTGTACAAGTGCATGTCTCTGTGTGCACTTGTGTGTCTGTGCAGGCATGTGCATCTGTGTGTGCATGTGTCTGCATGCATGTGTGTGTGCAACTGTGTTTGTGTCTGTGCGCGTATATGTATGTCTGTGTGTCTGTATGTCTGTGTCAGTGTGGGTCAGTTTGTGTGTTGGTGTCTGTGTGTGTCTGTATTTACGTTTCTGTGTGTGTGAAGATTCGTCCAGCTGAATTATAAGTTGTACTTCATATTTTTGTTTACCTAGGAGAGAATTTTAAAAATATTTTTATTATGTACAAAAGCCTGTTACCATGAGTTCATCAGGCAGTTAAATTTAGTATATTTGATTAAACCTTTATCTTACATAAGGACCCCAGAAAGAGTGATATTTGACTCTCAATGGATTTTGCCATATCGGGTTTGAATGTAATTACTTGAAGCAACTCAACAAATATCACAACTCTCCCGTTTCTTCACAGCAGTGTTCTTGTTTTTATGTGTTGAGCTGTCACATGGACATTTTAAAACTTAAGATGTCTCTTAAGTTGAACAAAAATATCAATCTGACGAAAAGCCTCCACTTTGTTTGATCCCAGCTAATGGACAACTTAGATCCCAGAGTGAAACCTGTCTTGAAAGACCATAACTTTTACTTCTCCAATTTGTTACAATGATGGTCAGTCACTGAAAATGATCTCATGAGGTTCTTCTAATAAAACATCATTAAAGGTTAGAACATCAAACTGTTATACTACACAAGAACTATCTGAAACAATGTTTTCACATATCTCAAAATTAAAATCTGAATTATCTTCCCTCAGCAGTAACTGTACAGATACTCCACCTCCAGTGAAGGGTCAACATTTAAGAAATGTAACTAACATAATGTATTTCCTTTATTCACCATCATATTATTATAATATAAATCAATCTTAAAGCTGTGCAATGTCATGTTCAGTCAGGTTTTAACATAATAATAAGAGGATATGATGAAACTTCAATTTAGTAAAATACTTTGTGACATCTTTTGGGAAAGGCTCTTTACAAATAGAAATTTATTATTTTGAGAGTAGAGAGCAACTCCAGTCACTTTATTCAAGAGGGAGAAGAAAGATTAAATCAGGGAGCAATACTCAATGTCAAATGTAGGTGAACTCTGAGAATCGATAATTCTTTAAGTAAGAAAGGTTTAAGGCTGGGTGATTGGCAAGTCAGGGAGGGTTGACTTGGCTTTGTTAAAGGTAATTCACGCTTGACAAATTGAACCATGTTTTTTGAAGGGTCAATCGGTTTAGAAGGATAAAGACAATTCATTGGTTATAAATTTCCAGAAAGTGTTTCACGGGAGACTTGTCCAAAAATTCTGGATTAAAGACAGAGGGTGAAAGTGATACTGTAAGTGTCAGGACAACAGCCAAAGGTCTGACACCAAATCTGCCCCACGATAGACAGACGATTTGGTACAGGTAAAAAAATGATTCAAAAACAAGCAAATTCCACAAAAATGCTGTGAAACAATGACGGAACATTGTCAATCTGAAGGATAGAGCTGTTAGGCTCAGCCTGTGTCAGGCGGTGAGAGACCAGCAAGAAGGGAAACTCAATTTAAACTGAACCTCATCATTTAATATGGAACTGCCCATGCAAAGGTCAGACGGGGCAGTCACTTCACAGTAAGTATGGAGACAAAATCCTGTGAACATACTAGGAGAGCCTTTATCATGCTGTGTGACAATAAATAATAAGGCAACTGAATTTTTACCAGTTCTTTAAAACTTGAGTTATAGATAATTCTGTCCCAGTGAGAGTCAGCCCCTTCAGGATCTGTATCCCAGTGAGAGTCAGCACCTTCAGGAACTGTATCCCAGTGAGAGTCAGCCCCTTCAGGAACTGTATCCCAGTGAGAGTCAGCCCCTTCAGGATCTGTATCCCAGTGAGAGTCAGCACCTTCAGGATCTATATCCCAGTGAGAGTCAGCCCCTTCAGGATCTGTATCCCAGTGAGAGTCAGCCCTTCAGGAACTGTATCCCAGTGAGAGTTAGCCCCTTCAGGAACTGTATCCCAGTGAGAGTCAGCCCCTTCAGGAACTGTATCCCAGAGAGAGTCAGCCCCTTCAGGAACTGTATCCCAGTGAGAGTTAGCCCCTTCAGGAACTGTATCCCAGAGAGTCAGCCCCTTCAGGATCTGTATCCCAGTGAGAGTCAGCCCTTCAGGAACTGTATCCCAGTGAGAGTTAGCCCCTTCAGGAACTGTATCCCAGTGAGAGTCAGCCCCTTCAGGATCTGTACCCAATGAGAGTCAGCCCCTTCAGGATCTGTATCCCAATGAGAGTCAGCCCCTTCAGGATCTGTATCCCAGTGAGAGTTAGCACCTTCAGGATCTGTACCCAGTGAGAGTTAGCACCTTCAGGATCTGTATCCCAGTGAGAGTCAGCCCCTTCAGGATCTGTATCCCAGTGAGAGTCAGCCTCTTCAGGAACTGTATCCCAGTGAGAGTCAGCACCTTCAGGAACTGTATCCCAGAGAGAGTCAGCACCTTCAGGATCTGTATCCCAGTGAGAGACAGCCCCTTCAGGAACTGTATCCCAGAGAGAGTCAGCCCCTTCAGGAACTGTATCCCAGAGAGAGTCAGCACATTCAGGAACTGTATCCCAGAGACAGTCAGCACCTTCAGGATCTGTATCCCAGTGAGAGTCAGCACCTTCAGGAACTGTATCCCAGTGAGAGTCAGCACTTTCAGGATCTGTATCCCAGTGAGAGTCAGCACCTTCAGGAACTGTATCCCAGTGAGAGTCAGCACCTTCAGGATCTGTATCCCAGTGAGAGTCAGCACCTTCAGGAACTGTTTCCCAGTGAGAGTGAGTAACTTCAGGGAGAGAGAGAGAGAGAGAGACAAGAGAATCCAACACTGAAGTTGCAATCATCAACTATTATAGTGACATGACATGAATGAAGTTGTTTGTTCTGTCTTTTCAGGGGATTAATTATTTTGAAATTACGTTAGAAGCAAACAGTTGGTGACTGTTTTTAAAGTCTCATGGCCATGCCTCGGGGATTCACTGTATTGAATATGCTGGCAAACTGAAACACCAGCAGTTTTCCATCAAATCCATGAAATTGTTCCCTTAATTGCCTACCTTGTGGCTATAAAACTAGCAATTAATAGCATGGATCCACCTCTCAGGAAACAGTTAAACACAGGCACGCTTTCTCTGTTAATAACTGTTGTACCATGGCAGCAGTCTGAGATGTCTCACATTCAAGTATTCCTGGTTGTGGAATGTATGAAAGATTTGAAATATGCTCGATCAATTCTTAGTTATCCTTCTGCCAATTGTCAGCTGTTTTATCAAATGGATAATGTCAGGTCAAGAACTTTTTATTGACCAGAATCTAATTGAGGGGTTCGGGGCGGTTGATGTATAGAATAACACATACCTGGGAATGAGTTACAGACTGGAATCTAATCAAGGGGTTCAGGGGATTCATGTATAGAAAAACAGATACGCAAGAATGAATTACAAGCTGGAATCTATATGAGAGATTTGCGAGGGTTTTATGCATAGAACAACAAATATCTGGGAGGGAGTTACAGACTGGTACCTAATCGGGTGGTTCAGGGTAGTTAAATCTAGAATAACAGATACCCGGGAGTGAGGGATAAACTAATGGATAGCCATTCTGTCTATCTTTTCTTAATTTCACACCCATCACCCTGTCACAGGCAGGATGCTGTCCAGAAGATACACCAATACACAGGTCTCTATCGAAGAGGTATCAAAAACAGAAAAGCTCAGCAGGTCTGTGAAGAGAAATCAGAATTAACATTTTGGATCCAGTGACCCTTCTTCAGTTCTGAGGATGGGTCACTGGACATGACGTATTAACTCTGATGTCACAGATGCCGCTGGACCTGCTGAGTTTTTCCAGCAATGTCTGTTTTGTTTCTGATTTACAGCATCTGCAGTTCTTCTGGTTTTTATTCTCTACAGAAGAGACAATGTTTTTAGTTAAAGCTGGTTTATTGCACCACAGCAATAAAAACAATGATAGCATTATTTAGGCATGAATACTGTGATTCTTAAAAGCTGTATAGAATATAACTGCTCCCTCTGAAGGCTGGTGTTTGGTATCAGGTTGTTTTGTGTAAATGGTGGCTAATTATCCATAAATAATGTGAGCTGTAGTTCGCAATGGCAATAATGCAGTAATGCTGACCTCACTCTCAGCAAACATCAGGGCGGAAGCTTGTCGCTGTTTGTGAGGTTACCGGGTGAGTTTCTGAACACTGTGACCACCCCTACAGCAGGTAGGAGGGTTGTGATGTATTAAAAAGAAGCTTGTATTGAAGTTCAGAGTGGGCAATGAGCTATGGAAGGATTTGTGCTATAAATGCGACTGTCCTATGTCCCATCATTTATTGATTTATGATACCAACTGAAATACCTCCACAGAGGCTGGTATCTTGTCAACAAATCCCCCTTTATTTACACGTGGAGAATCCTTGACCCTGATCCCGCTCCCTTACAGCCAACTGTCAGAGTGAGCTGAACCTCTGACACTCCTGTTTATATCTGTCAGCCAGGGCTCCCTGATTGGACCAGATTAACAGCCCCAGTCAGGGAACTCATATTCTAGGATGCCTACCTGGCTGGTCTCATTACAATCACAGTATCCCTCCCCTCTGAGTCTGGGGACGTAGGCCTGATGTTTTTCTCACAGCCTCTCCAGGGTGTTACGCACTGGGTAAGGCTTCTCTGACTCAGCCTCGGATACGGGACAGTCTATCACGGGCTGTAGCCCACCTCCTGCACCCGGAGTGTCTCTGAGGAAATCCATTCTCTTCTTCAGGCAGTAAAGGTGTTGAGGCTGTGACATCTGCCGTGTCCATCCCCGACTCCAAGACTTCTTCAACACTAGGTGGGGAGGGAGAACCCGATGGGCTCTCACAGCCTTGCTGACTGTTCCGAAGGGCCGGGCATGTTTTGCTTCTGCCCGGTTTGTGAGTTTGCAGCTTTCATGTGGTCCACATGCTTGTTCAGGATTGTCCCACCTACCCACACTTTGCACGTCACGGGACCTAACCTCGCGTTGACCATTCCTCTTACTCATGCCCATGGGTTCGGTACCAAAATACATCCCCTGAAGTAAACTGTCTCTCTCTCTTAGGGGAGCCTAGTGTCCAGCATTGACGTTCCTGATGCCGTTTCACTCTCCCCGAGCTCCAGGAAGATCAGATTAACCTGGCGTGGAGTCTTCTCCCTAACAACAACTGTCCTCATTACACAGCTTGGTATTGAGTGATGCTGTAGACTTTTTCGTTAAGCCTGCCTTCAATATTTGGACTGCCCTTTCCAACAGACCATTAGATGATGGATGATGACATGCCGAATAGGAGAAAGTTAGAACTGCAGATGTTGGAGATCAGAGTCGAGAGTGTGGTGCTGGAAAAGCTCAGCCGGTCAGGCAGCATCTGAGGAGCAGGACAGTCGACGTTTTGAGCAAAAGCCCTTCATCAGGATTGCTATTTGGCTGTACAGAAGTACTTGAATACCCTGCTGGTAAACAATAACCCATTGTCTGTGAGCAACACCTCCAGGCATTCGTGTATTGCAAAAGACGCACACAGTTCCTCTATCATTGCCCCCAAGTTTGAGGAATTAACTCTGCATTTTCAGCCACTTTGATTCACTCAATGACTGAGAACGTCAAGCCCATGGAAGGAAAGTCACAGCATTGCCGACATTTAGCCAAGTCCAAAGTTTACCTGACAGTCCCCATGAATGTGGGGGAGCTGCTGGTGGTAATCTTTGTTCTTGTTGGCACTCTGGGCATTGTCCCATCAATGCAGGTTGCATTGCCATCCAATCATGGCCTCCAAGCATAAATTCTCACCAACATCTTCATTTTGGAAACTCATAAGTGATCCTGGTGGAGTTCAGCCAGTATCGAGCAGTGACCGAAACTCGGGGGTGTCCAGAAAGTACTAAACCAGATCGGATTCTTCCAGTGGGGACAACATCGGTGATGTATCTGTCAGTGGGAGGCAGCTCAAGGCATCTGCATTTGGAAAGAGAGTCGAGAGTGCGGTGCTGGAAAAGCACAGCAGGTCAGGCAGCATCCAAGGAGCAGGAGAGTCAACATTTCGAGTATAACCTCTTCATCAGGAATGGGGGGGGGGTTGATGTTGGGAGATACATGGGATGGGGGTGAAGCTTGGGAAAAAGGTTGATGGGATGGCAATAGGTGGAAGCAAGTTGGAGGTGATTGTGAGAGGTCAGTGGGAAGTGCGGAACAGATTGGTGGGAAGGAAGATGGACAAAGAGGTCAAATCAAGGGGGTGGAGCTGAGTCGGAGGGTTGGATCTGGGATGAGGTGGGGGGAGGGGAGATCTGGAAACTGGTGAATTCAATGTTGAGGTCATATAGTTGTGAGCTCCTGCTGTGGAAGATGAGGTGTTCCTCCTCCAATTTGTGGTGGCCTTGAGTAGGCAGTGGAGAAGGCCCAGAATGGACATGTCATTGGGGGAGTGGGAGGGGGAGTTGAAGTGGATGGCCCAAAGAAGGTGGGGTATGTTGGTGTGTACAGACCAGAGATGTTCCCCTGATCCATTCTGTGAGCTTGCCTCTGGTGTCTCTGATGTAGAGGAGACTACATCGAGAGCAATGGATGAGGTTGGAGGATATGCAAATAAGTCTCTGCTGGATTTGAAATGATTATTTGGGGTCTTGGATAGAGGTGAGGGGGGAAGGTGTGGGCTTTGCACTTCTTAAAGTGGCAGGAGAAGGTGCCAGGTGTGGAGAGAGGGTTGGTGGGGAGTGTGGACCTAACAAGGGAGTCACAGAGGGAACAGTCCCTATGGAACACAGATAGGAGTGGGGAGGAAAATATCTTTTCGGTGCTGGAGTCCAACTGTAGGTGATGAAAATGACGGAGAATGATTCAGTGGATTTAGAAATTGGTGGGGCTGGAATGTGTTTCTCAGAGTGAGCAGAACCTCTGACACTCCTTTTATATCTGTCAGCTAGGGTTCCCTAATTGGACCAAGTCCCTCCTCCCTACCTTTTATCTTAGCCTGCTGGACAAACTTTCCTCATTCTTGAAGAAGGGCTTATGTCCGAAACGTCGATTCTCCTGTTCCCTGGATGCTGCCTGACCTGCTGCGCTTTTCCAGCAACACATTTTCAGCTAGATTAACAGACCCAAATAGAGAACTCATACTCCAAGAGGTCCACCTGACTGACCTAGTTATAATCACGACACACAACGTGTGACATTAAACAGACTGAGGAGCTTTTAAAACATTGACTGACTGTAATTATTGCTTTAACTGTTGAAAGAAAAATCAGGAGGCTTGGTTTTAATGACAATAATGACAATAATGACAATAACAATCTCTTAGAATGCTTTAACCTGATCAAACTTCACAACACACTACACAGGAGAGATTATTGGTGATCTGTGTTTCCTGAATCTCAGAAAGAAATATCAGGACATGTGCTTTTTTCAAAATCATTCACAGGATGAGGGTATCACTGGAAAGGGCAATAATTATTGCATATTTCAGAGCGCAGTTAGAGTCAACCACGTTGCTCTGGCGAAGCTGAGCACTGTGGATGCTGGCGATCGGAGTTGAGAGTGTGTTGCTGGAAAAGCACTGTGGATCAGGCAGCATCTGAGGAGCAGGAAAATCGACACTTCAGACAAAAGCCCTGGATCTGGAGTCATGAACAGGTCAGACTTGGGAAGGAGAGCAGTTTCCTTCCCTAAAGGACATTAGTGACCCAGATGATTTTTTTTTCTTGACTACCAACAGTGGTTTCATGGTCATCATTAGATACCTAATTACGGATTCAAATTCCACCAACCAGAGAATTCTTCCATGGTGGGGGATCACAACCTGGGTCCCCAGAATGTTACTTGGGTCTCTGGACGAACAACTCAGTGACAATTCCACAAGGCTGCATCCCCCACCAACCCCACCACCTCCCCACACAGCGATAAGGACATGGTTTTCAAACAATTAGAGTTAAAGTTGCATGTGCTGTGTTTGTGTCGCACACAACCTGAGAGGAGACTGTTAGCTCTACATCAGCCTTCAGACGGAGCGGCTATACTCTATACAGCTCGGAAGAGCCACAGGAATCACACTTGACTGATACAATCCTTGTATTTAATGTTGTAGTGCAATATAAAGCAGTAATTGTCACAAGGTCAGATAGCTTGACCCCATACAATATGAGCTCCCTGATCGAGTTTGTTAACCGGGTCCAATCAGGGAGCCCTGGCTGACACATGAAAGGGGTGAGTGGCCACGGCCATACTTGTCTGAAAATGCCCGATCTTGGAAGCTAAGCAGTCTCCGGCCTGGTTAGTACTAGAACGGAAGACTGCCTGGGAATACCAGGTGTAATAGGCTTTCGTCTTTCTGTTTATTTCCAAAGGGAAAAAAAGGGTGAGTTTCAGAGATAGTGGCACTCTGAAGTTAACTCGGAAGGAGGCAGAACGAAAGGCAAGGACTGTTCATATGGAAATAAAGGGAAACTTGGTGACACGATATCAGTCTCTGTGGAGTTAATTCATAAACCAGCTTAACGCAAAGTATATGCCTCATCTATAGAGACGTTACATTGGTGCATCCTCCATCACTGACCAAAAGACAGGCCCGAGATAAAATTTAAACGAAGGAGGATTGGTAGCAGCAAACTTCCTCAAACAATCCTCTCTCATTACAGAGACTCCGACAGTGCAGCACTCCCTCAGTACTGACCCTCCGATAGTGCAGCATTCCCTCAGTACTGACCCTCTGACAGTGCAGCATTCCCTCAGTACTGACCCTCTGACAGTGCAGCACTCACTCAGTACTGACTCTCTGACAGTGCTGCACTCCCTCAGTACTGACCCTCCGACAGTGCAGCATTCCCTCAGTACTGACCCTCTGACAGTGCAGCACTCACTCAGTACTGACTCTCTGACAGTGCTGCACTCCCTCAGTACTGACCCGCTGACAGTGCAGCACTCCCTCAGTACTGACCCTCTGACAGTGCGGCACTCCCTCAGTACTGACCCTCTGATAGTGCAGCACTCCCTCAGTACTGACCCACTGACAGTGCAGCACCCCCTCAACACTGACCCTCCGACAGTGTAGCACTACCTCAGCACTGACCCTCTGATAGTGCAGCACTCCCTCAGCACTGACCCTCTGACTATAAATGTGCAAGTCTTAGAGAGCAGGCAGAGAGAGGCTTCAGTGAGCTTTGGCAGGGTAAACATCTACAACAAGACAATGTGCCCTGGAGATATATTAGTCAATGAGACTGGAGAGATATAACGGTTTCAGGTTGGACTGAGTTACAGGCATGCAATGGGGTACTTAAGCGTTGCTGAGAGCATGGGGTTATATTAGTTACAGGGGTACTCCGAGGAAAGGGGTATCTTAACTACAAGGGGCACAGATGGGCTTAGAGGTGCAGAGTGGGCACAGTGGGGAGCAGGGAAGTTCAGGAGCTAGCCAGTGTGATACAATGTGCCCACGATGAAGGAGCTTTGTGTGGGAGCACAGAGCTCACCCTGTTTAAAACTCTGGAATATTGAGAAAACATTTATTTTTCTGAGGATAGAGTGACCACTGGGAGCCAAACAACTTCTCAGGAATTGTCACCAGACAGGAGTTCACTTTTTATCCTGGAATGTATTGGCTGGAAATCCAAAAGAACTGTCAAAGTCCCATTGCACAAGTGAACATCTACTGCCATCTGCAGACAGAGAGAGAGAGTGCAGGGAATATTGCTTCTGCAGGTTCTGTGCTGTTTGAAGCAGGGATCCAGCCAGATAGCCGTCATGAAATGCTTCAGTTCACAGCAAGCCATAGGTCAGGTGACAGACTTGTTTCAAGACATACGTTTTGAGGGTTCAAGGTGTCGAGGAGTGAGAGGGGTGTGAGGACTTTGAGGAGGGAATGACGCCAGGAGTTGGGAATCAATGCAGCTGAAGCCAGGCTGACCTTTGGTGGATCATTTGAAATCACCGAGGCCAGAATTCGAGGAGTGCTGAGATCCCCAGAGGACTCTCTGGCTGGAGGTGAACACAGAGACAGAGAAGGTCAAGGCCGCAGAGGGATGTGAAAAACAAGGATGAGAATCTTCCATTCGACGTTGTCGAAGAGAATAATGTACAGTGGTGGAGGGACAGCTCAGAGATCAGATCAGCAGAAATCCGGATTGCTGGCCATTGGAAGGCTCTGCTCCCACTCTCATGATCACAAATCACCATGTCCCTGTTGTGAATGCCTCACAGCAAATACTTCCTTCCAGGAGATATGCTCCTGATGTTATCACCCTATCACAACCCGGGTCTCTCAGTCTCCTCTTCAATGGGGCCACTCGAAGCACGTGATGCTGTTTGTCATTGAATGTCTCAGCAGTTGCCCAGATAATGGACGGCCTGTGGCTATAATCATATAGAGACCTGGATTTGTAAGAAACATCTCTTGAACCTTTCAATGCTTGTGACTGACATTCAGTTCTTATATCACAGAAGCAAATAAACGTTATTACCTCATAGCTACAACTACCCTGCAGCATGCAAAACCCCACAGCATGGTGGCAGATTTTGTTTCCTGACTCCTTCGTGGGTTTACCCAGTTTCCCCACCAATATACCCAAGCTGTTCACCTCAACCCATTAGCTGAATACCAGGTGAAAGTGCAAGCCACTTGTGCAGTGTCCAGACTGAACAAAGACAAAAACCAAGCCAACCTTGATCAGAGAACATTTCTGTGCTGATGGTGCTGGAATCCAGTCACTCACACCGAAACTCAGCAGCTGCCTCTCCTTTTACTGTAACTTGTTCCCCCTCACTATAACCGCGGAAAGAATTGTTGTTATGGGACAGGGTGTCTCACACCTCCAGCCTGATCACTGTAAACACCAATCAGCTCGTTCACCAATCGTGCTAGCTCAGATCCACATTGGCAGACAATCTCATCCCTTGGTGCACACGCACAAGGGAAGCCAATTCACAACATATGCACATCAAGCTGACTCTGATAGAGAAACAAGTGAAATCAGAGCAGGAGGAGGCTATTCGGCCCTTCAAGGTTGTTCTGCCATTCAATATGCTCATCATCTGGTTGTGGCATCAAACTTTCCTGTTCAGCCCAGGGAACATTAACTCTCACTCATCAAGATCTATCAACCTCTACCTTAAACATATCGGTCAGCATGGGCCAAAGGGCCTGTCTCTGTGCTGTAGGACTCTATATCCAACCAACCATCTTTACCAATCCTTGGGAAGAGAATTCCACAAAACAATGACTCTGGGAAAGAAGAAATTTCTCCCCATTTCTGTCTTACAGAGTAAATCCCTTTATTTTTAAACTGTGCAGCGCTAGATTTTCACATTCCCCTGTGAGGGGTAAATCATCCTCCACTCTCTGCTCTATTGAGCTGAGAATATAGATTACAGAACATACAACATTACAGCGCAGTACAGGCCCTTCGACCCTTGATGTTGCGCCGCCCTGTGAAACCAATCTGAAGCCCATCTAACCTACACTATTCCATTCTCATCCATATGCCGATCCAATGCACATATAAATGCCCTTAACGTCAGCAAGTTCACTACTGTTGCAGGTAGGCTGTTCCATGCCCCTACTACTCTCTGAGTAGAGAAAGTACCTCAGTCTTATATCTATCACTCCTCAATTTAAAGCTATGTTCCCTCATGCTAGCCATCACCATCCAAGGGAAAAGGCTCTCACTGTCCACCCTATCTAACCCTCTGATTATCTTATATGTCTCAATTAAGTCACCTCTCAACCTTCTCTCTAATGAAAACAGCCTCAAGGCCCTCAGCCTTTCCTCGTAAGACCTTCCCTCCATACCAGGCAACATCCTAGTAAATCTCCTCTGCACCCTTTCCAAATCCATCCTTCCTATAATGTGGTGACCAGAACTATACGCAATACTCCAGAGTTTTGTACAGTTGCAGCATGACCTCGTGGCTCTGAAACTCAATCCCTCTACAAGTAAGAGCTAACACACTGTATGCCTTCTTAACAGCCCTATTAACCTCGGTGGTAACTTTCAGGGATCTATATACATGGACACCAAGATCTCTCTGCTCATCTACACTACCAAGAACCCTACCATAGGCCTGCATTCCTGTTGCTCCTTCCAAAGTGAATCACCTCACACTTTTCTGCATTAAGCTCCATTTGCCACCTCTCAGTCCAGCTCTGCAGCTTATGTATGTACCTCTGTAAGCTACAACATCCTTCGGCACTATCCACAACTTTACCGACCTTAGTGTCATCCGCAAATTTACTAACCCATCATTCCCTCATCCAGGTCATTTATGTAAATGACAAGCAGCAGTGGCCCCAAAACAGATCCTTGCAGTACACCACACTCCAGAATCTGGAGTCCTCACTTTCTCCTAGTACCCCACTAGTATCTGAACTCCAGGATGAACATTTCCCATCAAATACCACCCTCTGCCTTCTTTCAGCTGATTGGATTTCTGATCCAAACCACTAAATCCCCTCAATCCCATGCCTCCGTATTTTCTGCAATAATCGACCATAGGGAACCTTATTAAACACCTTACTGAAATCCACGTACACCACATCAACGGCTTTACCCCCATCCACCTGTTTGGTCACCTTCTCAAAGATCTCAATAAGGTTTGTGAGGCACAACCTACCCTTCACAAAACCGTGTTGACTATCTCTAATCAAATTATTCTTCTCTAGATTATTACAAATCCTATCTCTTATAATCCTTCCCAACACTTTACTCACAACCGAAGTAAGTCTCACTGGTCTATAATTACCAGGGTCGTCTCTACTCCCCTTCCTGAACAAGGGAACAACATTTGCTATCCTCCAGTCTTCTGGCACTATTCCTGTAAACAATGACAACATAAAGAGCAAAGAGCAAAGAGAAAGGCTCTGCAATCTCTTTCCTGCCTTTCCAGAGAATCCTGGGATAAACCCATCCTATTCCTGTGATGAAGGGCTTTTGCCTGAAACGTCAATTTTCCTGCTCCTCTGATGCTGCCTGACCTGCTGTGCTTTTCAGCACCACTCTGATCTAGACTCTGGTTTCCAGCATCTGCAGTCATTGTTTTTACCTAAATCCCATCCGGCCCAGGGGCCATATCTATTTTCACACTTTCCAGAATTGCTAACACCTCCTGCTTGTGAACCTTAATCCCATCTATAGTCTAGTCGCCTGTATCTCAGTATTCTCCTCGACAACATTGTCTTTGTCCAGTGTGAATACTAGCAAAAAATATTCATTTAGCACTTCTCCTCTATCTTCTCTGACTCCACACACAACTTCGCACTAATATCCTTGATTGGCCCTAATCCTGCTCCATCGCCAGACCATAGCAACACGACAGCTGGAGGAAGAGCGCCTCATCTTCCGCCTAGGAACCCTCCAACCACAAGGGATGAACTCAGATTTCTCCAGTTTCCTCATTTCCCCTCCCCCCACCTTGTCTCTTCTTCCTGACCTCTCCGCCCCCACCCCCACTCCGGCCTATCACCCTCACCTTAACCTCCTTCCACCTCTCGCATTTCCAACGCCCCTCTCCCAAGTCCCTCCTCCCTACCTTTTATCTTAGCCTGCTGGACACACTTTCCTCATTCCTGAAGAAGGGCTCATGCCCAAAACGTCGATTCTCCTGCTCCTTGGATGCTGCCTGACCTGCTGCGCTTTTCCAGCAACACATTTTCAGCTCTGATCTCCAGCATCTGTAGTCCTCACTTTCTCCTAATCTTACTTTAGTCATTCTTTTATTCCTGATATACTTGTAGAAAGCTTTAGAGTTTCCTTGATCCTATCCGCCAAAGACTTCTCATGTCTCCTCCTGGCTCTTCTTAGCTCTCTCTTTAGGTCATTCCTGGCTAACTTGTAACACCTGAACTGAGCCTTCACTTCGCATCTTTACATAAACCTCTTTCTTCCTCTTGACAAGAGATTCAACTTCTTTAGTAAACCACTGCTCCCTCACTCGACCACTTCCTCCCTGCCTGACAGGTACGTACTTATCAAGGACACACAGGAGCTTTTCCTTGAATAAGCTCCACATTTCAGTTGTGTCCATCCCCTGCAGTTTCCTTCCCCATCCCATGCATCCTAAATCTTGCCTAATTGCGTCATAATTGCCTTTCCCCCAGCAATAACTCTTGCCCTGTGGTATAAACCTATCCCTTTTCATCACTAAAGTAAACATAACTGAATTATGGTCACCATCACCAAAGTGCTCACCTCCCTCCAAATCTAACACCTGGCCAGGTTCATTACCCAGTACCAAATCCAATGTGGCCTTGCCCCTTGATGGCCTGTCTACATACTGTGTCAGGAATCCCTCCTGCACACATTGGACAAAAACTGAACCATCTAAAGTACTTGAACGACAGTATTCCCAGTCAATATTTGGAAAGTTGAAGTCCCCCATAACAACTACCCTGCCACTCTCGCTCCTATTGAGGGTCACCTTTGCTATCCTTTCCCATATATCTCTGGAACTATTTGGTGGCCTATAGAAAACTCCCAACAGGGTGACCTCTCCTTTCCTGTTTCTAATCTCAGCCCATACTACCTCAGTAGACGAGTCCTCAAACATCCTTTCTGCCAGCGTAAAACTGTCCTTGACTAACAATGCCACCAACACCCCCCCCCTCCCCCCCCCCCCCCACCTCCCCTCACTATTTTCTCTGTTCTTACTGAAACATCTCAATCCCGGAACCTGCAACAACCATTCCTGTCCCTGTTCTATTCATGTCTCTGGAATGGCCACAACATCAAAATTCCAGGTACCAACCCATGCTGCAAGTTCATCCACTTTATTCTGGATGCTCCTGCCGTTGAAATAGACACATTTCAAAACAACATCTTGATTGCTGATGCCCTCTTGTGACCATGAATCCATATTTCTGACCGCACTGCTCTCAACCTCCTGTATACTGGTATCTTTTTATCTTTCAATGAGATCAGTTTTTATTCTCCTAAGCACCAATGAGTATAAGTGCAACCCACTGAATCATTCTTTCTGAAACAACGCTTCATCTCAGGAATCAGCTGAGTGAATATTCTCTGACCTGCTTCCAATGCAACTATATCTCTCCCTCGGTAAAGCGATGAAGACAGCATACTGTACTCCACGTGGTTTCACCAATGTCCTGCACTTGCAGCGTGACTTCCTTACATTTGTATTTCATCCCTTTACAATAAAGGCCAACATTCCATTTGCCATTTTAAATCACTTGCTGTATACAAACATCATGTACCAGAATACTCAGAGCCCATTAAGGTCATAATTCTGCAATTTCTCTATTTATAAAAGGATGTTTCAATTTTCTCTTTGTTATGCATGAAGTTGAGGGTGTTGTTCCTTTAAAGAGCTGGTCAGGTGACCAGGTGGAGCAGAGTTTAGCTCCACTCTAGAACCAGCAGTGGAGGTGTGAGCATCATCAATCAAGCGTTTGTGTTCGGGGTTATAATTTGTCCACCTGGTTCCAACATAACACCATTCTTCCAATCAAAGTGGATAGCCTCACATTATTCCCAGTGTTATGGTGCATCTGCCAAATTTCACCGATCTGTTTCACGTTGCAGATTCTCTGTATCCTCCTCATAGCTTGCTTTCTTACCTCCCTCACTATCAGCACATTTAGCTATAATACACTCAGTGCTTTCTTTAAGATAATAAAATGGAGCAGAAGTAGCCCATCGAGTCTTCTCCACCACTCAGTAATATCACGACTGATCTGATAATCCTCAACTTCACTTTTCTGCCTTTAACCCCATAACCATGGATTCCCTTCCTGATTAATAATCTGTCTCTCTCAGCCTTGAGTAGAGTTAATAACCCAGCCTTGACAGCCCTCTGTGGTAAGGAATTCCACAGATTCACTCCCGTCTAAGAGAAGAAATTCCTCCCCATCTCTGTCTTCAATGTGTGAGCACTTACTGTGGTCAGAAGAGGAGACAACCTGCCTGCATCTATCTCGTCAAGTCCCTGAGAAGTTTGGATGTTACAAGAAGATCATCTCCCATTCGCCAGTGAGTACAGAGCCAACCTCCTCACCCTCACCTCATAAGGCAGTCCAGTGATCCAGTGAACCTGCGTGCCCCCATTCCCGTGTATCATTCCTTAGATCAGGATGTTAAAACTATTAGGTAAAAACAATGACTGCAGATGCTGGAAACCAGATTCTGGATTAGAGTGGTGCTGGAAAAGCACAGCAGTTCAGGCAGCATTCGAGCAGCAGGAAAATCAACGTTTCGGGCAAAAACCCTTCATTAAGAATACAGGCATGAGTGCCTGAAGGGTGGAGAGATAAGCTAAAGGAGGGTGGGGGTGGGGAGAAAGTAGCATAGAGTACAATAGGTGAGTGGGGGAGGGGATGAAGGTGATAGGTCAGGGAGGAGAGGGTGGAGTGGATAGGTGGAAAAGGAGATAGGCAAGTAGGACAAGTCATGGGGACAGTGCTGGTTTAAAGGAGGTCCAGAGTCCGTGTGGGATGAGTTGGTTATGGAGGCAGGCACTGAGGAAGCAAATGTGGCTGTGGTGGTGAGTTTGTTTCAGGACATGGTTGAAGAGCTTCAGGGCAGAGGAAGTGACCTGGGAGTTGCAGTGGGAGAGGGACTCCCTGAGATTCTTGTAGAGAGAGGAGGAAAACTTCTTCAAGGCAGGCATCCTTGCAAGAGGATTCGCAGTAGGGTTAAAATCAACTAGGCTAAAACTGTTGACAGTATTCCAGCTGTAGTTTGAAATGCCTTGCATAGTTTTTGCAGGACTTCTTTATTTTTATACTCAAATTTCCTTTGAAAATCCTGGGATTCCCTCCCTAAGGGCATTGTGGGTCTACCGACAGCACATGGACTGCAGCGGTTCAAGAAGGCAGCTCACCCCCACCTTCTCAGGGGGGTAACTGGAGCAGGATATGAGTGCTGGCCCAGCGAGTGATACCCGCATCCCATGACTGAGTGATTTTTAAAAAAGAAAATAACGGTCAACATTGCATTTACCATCCCCATTACCCGGGAACAAGGATAGATAAATCCCTCTGGCCTGTCACTTTCTGCAATCCTTTTCCATTTAAATCATGTTTAGCTTCTCTGTTCTTCCTGCCCAAGTTTATAACCTCCCATTTTCCAACATTATAATTTCATCTGTCAAATGTATACCCACTCACTTACCCTGTCTATATCCCTCTGCAGGCTCATTGTGTCATCCTCACCACGTTGCCTCTCATCTGTTTTTGTGTCACCCACAAACTTGGAGACGGTGCATTCTCTTTTCTCATCCAGGTTATGAATAAATGTTGTAAATAATTGTGGCCCCCATGGTGATCCCTGGAGCACACCACTAGTTACAAGTTCAGGCCATCCTGAAAATGCACCCTACCTTATCCAGACCATCTGTTTTCTATTAGTTAGCCAATCCTCTCTCCGCAGCACCGTTGTACTTATGTAGCCTTGAGTGTGGTGCCTAATTAAACACCTTGTGGAGATCCAGAAATGTTACATTTACTGCTTTCCCTTCACCTACCCTGCTTGTTACCACCCCATAGCATTCTCACGTATTTGTCAGGTCTGATTTCCCTTTTGTGAAGCCACACTGACCCTGTTTAATTATGTTATATCTTTCTAAATTCTCAGAGATCACATTGATTATGATAGAATCTAACATGGTTCTAAGGACAGATGTTAAGCTTAATGCCTTTCGTTCACTGTTTTTCGATCCTCTCCTTTTGAAGTAAATGTCTTACATTGTTAGTTTTTTAACCCTCTGGGACTATTTCAGAATCTAAGAATTTCTGGAAGATTACTCCCTCATTATCTCTGTAGCTACTTCCTATCATATCCAATGATGCATCCCATCAGGACCGGGGGAACTTATCAGCTTTTAGCCCTATTTGTTTCCCTAGTATAGTTTGTCTCATGATTGGCACTTTATGTATTTCAGGTGAAAGTGAAGACTGCGGATGCTGGAGATCAGAGTCGAGAGTGTGGTGCTGGAAAAGCGCAGCAGGTCAGGCAGCATCTGAGGAGCAGGAGAATCGATGTTTCAGGCAAAAGTCCTTCATCATGAAGGATTCATTCTTGATGAAGGGCTTTTGCCCGAAACATCGATTTTCCTGCTCCTCAGATGCTGTCTGACTTGCTGTGCTTTTCCAGCACAACACTAATCTTGACTTTATGTATTTCATCCTAATTGATTTAATATTTTGGGAATGCTATTGGGAGTCTTCTTTGCAGACTATTTATTTACCTCTTCTGCCATTTCTTAGTTCCCCTTTATTTCCCCAACCTCATTCTCTAATGGGCCTCAGTTCACTTTGGCCTCTCTCTCTCTCTCTCTCACCCCCCCCCCCTCCATTTTACAGAGCTCTTACTGTCTGTTTTTATGTTATTGCTAGCTTACCCTCAAAGTTTACTTGAGACAATAAGGTATCAGAGCATAATTAGGCCATTTGGCCCAACGAGTTTGCTCTGCTGTTCGATTCCAGCTAAAATGCTTCTCAACCCCGTTCTCCTGCCTTCACCCTCCTTATTTGTTATTTTGGTTATTGTTTGCCAGTTTTTAAAACTTTCCAGATTTTCTGGTTTACACTGAACATCTGCCATTTATTATTTGCTTTTTAAAATTTAAAACCATCCATTTAAACCGCTGGATAACCATGGTTTGTTTACACCCTTCTTAGATCTTTGCTGTGAGCTATAAATATATAATTTTTAATTGGTTCCCATTGTTCCTGAGCCATCTTTGCTGATAAACTCCTTTCTCAGTCCATTGAGCTCTGACGGTACTGTGCCTTTAAGAGAGACGTGTTCTGTCCTGTTTTGCTTACAGAGAGTTGTTGACACATTGGTGCTGGAATCTCTGCTTCAGACAGGCAGTGGGTTAACAGCTTGGAGTTATCTCTGGGAGTGATTTTTTAAATGAGACAAAAAGATCATGATTGGGCGAAGTCAGGGCTCACACAGACCCAGGAGGGTTTTTAGTTTTGCTTTCAGTTGGTGAGACGTTTTCTGCTCCAGAAACTAACAGCCAGAACTCTCTCTTTCTGCTGTTGGGAGACAATGTGTGAAAATAAAATAGCTTTGCTAAATTGCCTTGCTAAGGGGGTATTTGTAGGATGCTGCCTGAATTGGAATAGTTGCTGATTAGTGGTTAAATCACATTTTATCTTGTTAATATTTCAACAGAGTTAAAGTTATGCCAGTTCCTGTTTTCATTTATATTTTAACTGTGTTGTAAGAATAAAGTGGGTTTTTGTTAAAACCTTGTGATGGACCTATCAAATCACATCTGGAACCACAGCATCTTACACTTCCCTTTCAATCAATATAAAAGTTTAGGGTCTGGGTTATCTCCTTACTGTATTGGGGGGGTGTGTGGAGGGGGGAATCTGATCTGATCCACAACACAGCCAGCTCTGCCTTTATTCCTCTGTAATGACCCTTATTTAAGTTTACCATAATTGTTTCTGACCCAAATTCCTCTCTCTGAAACTGAATGCTAAATTCTACCACGTTATGGTCACTGTTTCCTGTTTATAAGTCATCCGTTACTGAATGTTTAATTCCCAACGTTGATCTCCTTGTCACCAAGTTTCCACAATAGTATAGGATCATACTCATTAACCTGTATTTGTGCCATTAATTAATTTGTTTTGATTGGAATATTATAGCGCTCATGTAAACAGCCATTATAGCTTCCTGTTTGCTATGTTCTCTTCCTACCTGCTACTTATGTCTATGTTTAGATCAGAGCGATGCTGAAAAAGCACAGCAGGTCAGGCAGCATCCGAGGAAAATCAACGTTTCGGGAAAAAGCCCTTCATCAGGAATGTTTGTACACTCCACCCCTTTTTGTTTTGTAAGCCTGCATTTCCCGTTTCTGGATCCCTCTCCAATCTAATTATCCAAGGAATTACCCTTCAGCGAAATTTCTAACTTAGATTATAAATACTTGATACCCTAGCCCCCAATCCTTGCGACATTATACTAGTTACAGTTTGCTAACCTGAAATTGCCATCTCCATGGCAACACCAACTCATATTTACCCACTCAGTCCCCATTGTCACCTCTCGAGCTTCTCTTCTTCCCTGGCTTTGTATCAACAATCTCTTCATTCCTTTAGTTCTTTCTCTAGGCTCTGATTCCACCTATCAACTCACTCTTTCACACCCCCCCCATTCCTTCACATCAAGATAAATACTGCTTTTTCCCAGAAGTTATCAGTTCTGGAGAAGGGTCACTGGTCTCAGCACAGTGGTTCAGTGGTTAGTCCTGCTGTCTTCCAGCGCTAGGGACCTGGGTTTGATTCCAGCCTCAGACAACTGTCTGTGTGGAGTTTGTACATTTTACAGGGGTTTCCTCCGGGTGCTCCGGTTTCCTCACATAATCGAAAGATGCGCACGTTAGGCGGACTGGCCATGGGAAATTGCCCAGAGTGTCCAAGGATGTACAGGCGAAGTGGATTTGCCATGAGAAATGCAGGAATAGGGTGGGTCAGGGTGGGATGCTCTTCAGAGGGTTGGTCTGGACTTGATGGGCAGATGGCCTGCTTCCACATTGTAGAAATTCTATGAACTCAAAATGTTAACTTTGTTTCTCTCTCCAAAGTTGCTGCCAGATCTGCTGAGCTTCTCCACCAATTTCTGTTCCCTGTTATCCCTCCATGTTACTGCGTGACCCTGTGTGGCCTCTTCTCTTGTGTAGTAACCTTTTGTGCATTGTTAACGATGCCTTTGGAACTCCAAATATACTACATCTACCTGGTCCCCTTTATCCTTCAAGCTTGTTACATTCTCAAGTAAGTTTCTTCTTTTCACTCAGACCCTTTGGAATGGGCATGCCCTACTTTCACTGCAATTCATGCAGTTTTTGAGCTCAGAGTTCTACATGAATGTATGCAATTTTTGAGCAAAGTACAACTCTGAGCTCAAAAACTGCATGAATTTATGTAAAACTCTGTTATCTCACTTTTTAGACTAGAATCAATCTAAACATCATGGCATAGACAGAGAACACAGGGGGCCAACACCTTCAACATATTGTCTAGCTATCACCATCGTTAACAGCTAACCCGAGAATGCAACTTTTTAAAAAAAAGGTTTTGTGATTTACACATGAAAGAAGTGAAACTATCACTATATTCTAACAGATGAAAGGCTTAACAGACAATCAATTTTTCAATGTATAATTTCAGTTACATCACACTGTAAATTTTTGCTATAAATTCTGTGTTACGATCGAGCCCTCCACAATCACCTGATGAAGGAGCTTCACTCCGAAAGCTAGTGCTTCCAATTAAACCTGTTGGACTCTAACCTGGTGTTCTGTGATTTTTAACTTTGTCCACCCCAGTCCAACACCAGCATCTCCACATCGTTGTTATATACAGATTTACTTCCATAAAACAGAAGTAAAAATGCCACTGAAACTACAACAGCTGAGGGTAAGACAAACATTTAAGAATTAGCTTAGTTTTAATCAGGTTACAAGAAATGCAACTATCAAATAAAGCGATGATCTTTCAGAAATGGGATCTTACAAGAATAATATTGTCTTGAGTGAGGAGGAGCTGGGAGAGTGACCAGGCCAGTGACTGCCCTCTGGTGGATGCAAGTATATCTGATGAGTCAGAAAAATCTCCTTTGATAACAGAAGAGAATTCACCTCGAGTCCCATATCTCGCATTGAAAGATGTACCGAGATTGCAAACATTGATGGAATTGCAATAATCCCAAATATTGAAAAAAGCAACAAATTAGAAATTTATGAAAACATAAGTTACAAATCTTCTCACAAACTTTAACCATGAGTTAACTTTGAGGAAGTGTACTGCAGAGTACAACTATTTTTAGCAATAGTTACAACTACTTCCGGGATTAAAAGGAAATTCAACTACAAAACAGGGTCGATCTTACTGTACACTAAGCACCGTCTGATTCTTTTACTTTTTTATTCACTTATGGGTTGCTGGCTAAGTCCCTTGAGAAGGTGGGGATGAGCTGCCTCCTGGAACTACTGCAGTCCATGTCTGCTGTGGGTTGACCCACAATGCCCTTAGGGTGGGAATTCCAGGATTTTGACCCAGACAGAGTGAAGGAACGGTGAAATATTTTGAAATCAGGATGGTGAGTGGCTTGGAGGCGAACGGCATGGGTTGGTGTTCCCATGCTGCCCTTGTCCGTTGAGATGGTTAGACGTTGGTAATTTGGAAGGTACTGGTTAAGGATCTTTAGTGAATTTCTGCAGTGCATCTTGTAGATAGTTCACACTGCGGTTGGCTAGTGTCAGTGGTGAAGGGAACCAATGTTTGTGGATGTGGTGCCAATCAAGTGGGCTGTTTTGTCCTGGATAGTGTCTATCATCTTGAGTGTTGTTGGAGCTGCACCCATCTAGGCAAATGGGGAGTATTCCATCACACTCCTGACTTGTGCCTTGTAGATGGTGGACGGGATTTGGGGAGTTGGTAGATGAATTACTGTCCATAGGATTCCTAGTCTCTGCTACTGCATTTATATGGCTGGACCAGTTCAGCTCCTGATCAATGATAAACCCAGGATGGTGGAAGTGGGGGATTTAATGATGGTAATGCCATTGAATGTCTATACCAATCACTCCGACAGACATGTCCTGGAGCTGAGATGATTAACAACCACAATCATCTCCCGAAGTGTCAGATATAACTCTACCTTTCCCCCTGATACCCATTATTCCAGTTTTGCCAGGGCTCCTCGATACCACACTTGGTCGAATGCAGCCTCGATATCAAGGGCTGTCCCTCTCCCCTCCCCTGGAATTCAGCTCCTTTGTCCATGTTTGAACCATGGCCATAATGAGGTCAGGAGCTGAGTGGCCCTGGCGGAACCCAAACTGAAGAAAACACAAGGAAGTGCCAAAAAGATATAGAAATGTTAATTGAAAGGCCAATTATTGTGCAAAAAAATAACAACATGGGAAATTGTGATGTTGCCCATGTGGGCCTCAAGAATAAAAGAGAAACATGTTACCTAAATTATGTGAGCGATTGTGGAGTCCTGGGTGTCCTAGTGTGTGAATCATGAAAGATTAGTGTGCAGGTAGAGTGAATAGAGTCATAGAGATGTACAGCATGGAAACAGACCCTTCGGTCCAACCCAATAGTGAAGAAAGATTAGGTAATATTCTCATTTATCATGAGGGGAATTGAATTCAGAAGTAGAGAGGTCAGTGAACAGAGCATTGGTGAGACTGTGTATAGCATGTGTTAATTTTTTCTTAAGAAGGGATGTAAAAGTGTTCTGAGACGGGGTTAGCAGGTGTTGGTTGGAATGGTTGGACAGGCTAGGATTGTATCTGCTCGAGTTCAGAATAATTGGCGGTGATTGATTGGACCACCCTGATGAAACCTATCAGGGTAGATGTGGAGAAGCTGTTTCCTCTTACGGGAGAATCTAGAACTAGGAGTCACTGCTAAAAATCAGAGGCACTCACTTAAAACAGAGATGAGGTGAATTTGTTGCTCTCAGACAGTCATGGGCCTTTTGAATTCTCTTTCTGAAAATACAGTGGAAACAGAATCTTTGAATATTTTTAATGTAAAAGTAGATACATTCTTGTTCAGAAAGAGACTGAGAGGTTATGGGGTGGTGAACCGTCATCAGGAGTAGATAGAAATATTTACAATCAAGTCAGCCTTGATCTTATTGGGTGGAAGAGGATTGTACATTTGTGATAACTGACACACACACACATTACAAACATGATGACCTCACAGCTAATGAGTTTTCATCACAAATACACAAGCTGGAACATTTTAAACAAGCAATTACCATCCATTTTTGACTCGGAAAAACCCATCTGGTTCACTAATGTCCTTTAGGGAAGGAAATCTGCCATCCTTACCTGATCTAGCCTACACGTGACTCCAGACCATTAGCAAGCACACCTCCACTGGAGTATAGTGTGGGAAAGTTGTCCATTTGCGAATGGAGAACAAAAGAACAGAGTATTATTTAAATGGACAGAAACTGCAGAAAGCTGCAATATGATGGGGATGTGCGTGCATAAAACATAGAAAGCTAACCCAGAGGTACAGCAGGAAATCAGGAAGGCTAATTGAATGTTGGCCCTTATTTCAATGGGGTTGGAGTATAAGAGTAGGGAAGTCATAGTCATTGAGTCATAAGAGATGTTCAGCACAGAAACAGACCCTTCGGTCCAACTCGTCCATGCTAACCAGATATCCCAACTCAATCTAGTCCCACCTGCCAGCACCTGGCCCATATCCCTCTAAACCCTTCCTAGTTATATACCCATTCAAATGCCTTTTAAATGTTGCAATTGTACCAGCCTCCACCACTTCCTCTGGCAGCTCATTCCATACACACACCACCCTCTGTGTGAAAAAGTTGCCCCTTAGGTCTCTTTTATATCTTTCCCCTCTCACCCTAAACCTATGCCTCTAATTCTGGAATCACCCACTCCAGGGAAAAGACTTGGTCTATTCATCCTATCCATGCCCCTCATAATTTTGCAAACCTCTATATGGTCAACCATCAGTCTCCAATGCTCCAGGGAAAACAGCCCCAGCCTGTTCAGCCTCTCCCTGTAACTCAAATCCTCCAACCCTGGAAACATCCTTGTAAATCTTTTCTGAAACCTTTCAAGTTTCACAACATCTTTCCAATAGGAAGGAGACCAGAATTGCATGCAATATTCCAACAGCGGCCTAACCAATGTCCTGTACAGCTGCAACATGACCTCCCAACTCCTATACTCAATACTCTGACCAATAAAGGAAAGCATACTGAAACTGTACAAGGAGCTGGTGAGACCACATCTGGAGCACTGTGAGCATTTTTGTCGCTTTATTTAAAGAAAGATACAATTTCACTGGAGGCAGCTCAGAGAAGGTTCACTAGGGTGACTCCTGGGGATGGAGGGATTGTCTTCGGAGTTGAAAAATGTGGTGCTGGAATTTTTCAGCTCTGGTACTCCAGCATCTGCAGCCCTCACTTTCTCCTCCGGATTGTCTTCTGAGCAAAGGTTAAACAGGTTGGTACTTTACTCCCTGGAGTTTAGCAAAATGAGAGGTAATCCCATTGAAACATGAAGGATTCTTAAGGGTCTTGACAGGGTCAATGCTGAGAGGATGTATCCCCCCATGGGAGAGTTTAGGAACAGAAGGCACAGTCTCAGAATAAAGGGGCACCAACTTAAGGCTGAGGTGATGAGGAATTTCTTCTTTCAGAGGGTTGTGAGTCTTTGGAACTCCTTGCCACAGAGAGCTGTGGGGCAGAGGCCTTGTGGATATTTAAGGCCGAGATCGATTCTTGATCAAGTGATACGGGGAAAGGGGAGGAAAGTGGACCTGAGGAATCTTGGATCAGTCTTGACCATTGTGACTTCAGTCCTGATACCACTTTTGAAAAGCCATTTGACTGGACCTTAATAGAATCCTTCCTGAAACCAGGAATGAGAATCTGTACCTTTTACTAATTCTGGATGTTTCAACAAGATTTCCTGAGGCAGTGCCTTTAGTCCAAACAAGTAACCAAATGAATGTGTTTCCATTTTAACCATTAATGGGAGATGCTTATTCAATTCTTTACAAGGTTTGATTAATCCAAAGGAATACAATTAGAACAATTCATAGAATCCTTACGGTGTGGAAACAGGCCATTTGGCCCAACAAGTCCACACTGACCCTCCGAAGAGTAACCCACCGAGACCCATTCTCTACTGCACCAAATCTACACATCCCTGAACATTATGGGTAATTTAGCACAGCCAGTTCACCTGACCTGCATATCTTTGGATTGTGGGAGGAAATCAGAGCACCCGGAGGAAACCCATGCAGTCATAGGGGCAATGTGCAAACTCCACACAGACAGTGGAATTGAACCTGGGACCCTGGCGCTAAGAAGCAGCAGTGCTAACCACTGAGCCCCCGTGCCACCCTCAATGTTCAAATATTCCAGAAAATAATGTCTAGTTTGGGAATAAAACAATTTGCAATTTAAGAAGGCATATGGGATGCTAGCCTTTATTAGGTGAGGCCCAGAGTTTAAGAGCAGGGAGGTTACCCTGGACGTGTATAAACTGTTGGTACAGCCACACCTGGAGTATTTTTCCAGTTCTGGAATCCACATCATGGGAGAGACACGTGAGGAGAGGATGCAGAGGAGATTCCCCAGGGGTTTGGACAGCTTCCGAGTGTTTCCCTTACAGCAGAGGAACCTGAGGACGGACCTGACTGAGATGTGTCAAGTAGTGAGGTGCATTGATAGGGCAGGCAGGAAGAGATTCCTTCTTTGATGGAGGGATCAATGATCAGGGAACACAGATTTAAGATAAAAGACAGGAGATTTAAAGGAGATAGAAACATAGGGATAGGAGTAGGCCATTCAGCCCCTCAAAACTGTTCCAGTATTCAATGAAATCATGGCTGATCTATTGATTTAACTCCATACATCTGTCTTCGACCCATTCCCTTAACACTTCTGCTTAACAAAAATTTACCTTTTTCTGATTTAAAATGAGCAACTGATCCTGCATCCACAGCCCTTTGTGGACGAGAGTTCCAAACCATTTCCACAGTGTGTGTGTAGAAGTGCTTTCGAAACATTGCCAACCAGTGGAAATAGTTAATCTTTATCTACCCTGTCTTTTCCTGTTAATACCTGGAGGAGATGTGCGGGAAAATGTTTTCACCCGGAGGCTGGTTGGAATGTGGAACTCGCTGCCTGTAAGGGTGGGGAGGGGCAGAAACGCCCATCACATTGAGGAAGTATTTAGACGTGCACTAGCGATGCCAAAGTATACAGGGTTCTGGGCCACGTACTGAGAAATGGGATGAGAATCATTAGGTGAATAAACACCGAGAGAACTGTGGATGCTGTAAATCAGAAACATTGCTGAAAAAGCTCAGCAGGTCTGGCAGCATATCTTTCTCCAAACCTTTCCCTTACATGCACTTATCCAAATATCTTTTAAACATTGAAACTGAACCTGCATTCACCACTTCCTCTGCAGTTCTCTCACACACTAACCATTCCCTGTGTAAAAACGTTGCTCCTCCTGTCCTTTTTAAAATCTTTCTCCTCTCACCGTAAAAATACACCCTCTAATTTTGAACTCCCCCACCTTTGGGAAAATACCTTTACTATTCACCCTATTCATGCCCCTCATGATTTTATAAACTTGTATAGAGTCATAGAGATGTACAGCACGGAAACAGACCCTTTAGTCCAACCCGTCCATGCCGACCAGATATCCCAACCCAATCTAGTCCATGGGAACAGGGTTGGCATAGACTGGTTAGATGGAAAGGTCTTTTTCTGGGCTCTATGACTCGGTGTCTCATCTGTGGAAAGAAATTCGCGTTAACGTTTCAGCCCCAGGGACGCTTCTTCAGAACTGATGGTAGCTAGGAACATGCTTTTTTTAAACGCAGAAGGTAGGGTGGGGGGGAAGTGAGTAAGGGGTAAATGATAGGTGGAGATAGAGCCTAAAGACAGAGAAGAGCAGTTGGAGAGACAAAGGAATGGGTACAATCCAGCTGGGAGGGTGAATTGTTGTTTTTGTAAATATTTTTATTGAGAAAAAAGGTTTTAAATTTTTTACAAAATTACAAAATCACTACAAAACAGTATAACAACTTTATAATATAACAACAGTAACAATAAACAAACTATTACTCTACTCCACAAACCACTGAGGAGAGAAAAAAAAACTTACAAAAACTACAATTCAATAAATAACTAAAAAAACCAAGGTAGATTAAATTACATTCAGTTATCGCACTCAGCGCAATCCCACCAAAGTTTCCCACCACCGGGAGCATTAGTAAGCAAACCCATCTCTGTTCAGGATTCTACCCCCAAGGGGTCCCTGGACTGCCAGACATAGCCCTCATGAGTACACAAAGGCCCTGATCAATATAGCCAACATGCCTGCGTCTATATAATTCAGAAAGGGCCATCACGTTCCATAAAACAATTCCATTTTCTGGTGCACCATACCGGTAAGGAAGTCCAGGGGGACGTGCTCCATAACTAATCTATGCCACCCGAGAATCCTGGGGGATTCTCTGACACCCAGCTCATTAGAACATTCTTCCTCGCACAGAATGAAAGAATATTAAACAGTTTCTTCCCATGCCCGTCCAAAGAAGGGAGATGTGGCAAACCCACAGGAGGGACACCGGATCTGCCTTAACCTCAGTTTCCAAGACCCTTTCCAAAACCCTCGCTATAGCGCCCCAATACCTACAAAGCTTGAGGCCTGACCACAAGCAATGAGTCAGAGTGCCAACATCTGTTTTACATTTGGTGCTCAGTGGGGACGGTCCTGTGTTAAATTTCGCGAGCAACTCCGGTGCCAAATGAGCCCTGTGGAGTACCTTCAGTTGCAGAGCCTGTGTCCTATTTCCAATCAAAACCTTCCTTACATTCTTCCAAATATCTTCCCACACCTCTGACGAGATTTCCACCCCCAATTCTTGAGTCCAGATTTTGCGCAACCGCTCAATGTCCTTCGAGACATTACCTCCTACCAAGTGATAGAGGGTGCTGACCGAGAGAGCGCCCGTAGACCGGAGCACTCTCATCTCCATACCCGACTTACAGGGACTAACCATAATGTAGTCTTCTTCGGTATATAGTCCCTAACTTGAAAGTGACAAAAAAGATCCCTCCTGGATAGTTCATGTTTCTGGCTCAGCTGCTCAAAACTGAAAATGTGTTGCTGGAAAAGTGCAGCAGGTCAGGCAGCATCCAGGGAACAGGAGATTCGATGTTTCGGGCATGAGCCCTTCTTCAGGAATGAGGAGGGTGTGCCAAGCAGGCTAAGATAAAAGGTAGGGAGGAGGGACTTGAGGGAGGGGCGTTGGGAATGCGATAGGTGGAAGGAGGTTAAGTTGAGGGTGATAGGCCGGAGTGGGGGTGGGGGCGGAGAGGTCAGGAAGAAGATTGCAGGTCAAGAAGGCAGTGCTGAGTCCGAGGGTTGGGACTGAGACAAGGTGGGGTGAGGGGAAATGAGGAAACTGGAGAAATCTGAGTTCATCACTTGTGGTTGGAGTGTTCCTAGGCGGAAGATGAGGCGCTCTTCCTCCAGCCGTTGTGTTGCTATGGTCTGGCGATGGAGGAGTCCAAGGACCTGCATGTCCTTGGTGGAGTGGGAGGGGGAGTTGAAGTGTTGAGCCACGGGGTGGTTGGGTTGGTTGGTGCAGGTGTCCCAGAGGTGTTCTCTGAAACGTTCCGCAAGTAGGCGGCCTGTCTCCCCAATATAGAGGAGGCCACATCGAGTGCAGCGGATGTAGTAAATGATGTGTGTGGAGGTGCAGGTGAATTTGTGGTGGATATGGAAGGATCCCTTGGGGCCTTGGAGGGAAGTGAGGGGGGAGGTGTGGGCGCAAGTTTTGCATTTCTTGCAGTTGCAGGGGAAGGCGCCGGGAGTGGAGGTTGGGTTGGTGGGGGGTGTGGACCTGACGAGGGAGTCATGGAGTGAGTGGTCTTTTCAGAACGCTGATAGGGAGGGGGAGGGAAATATATCCCTGGTGGTAGGATCCGTTTGGAGGTGGCGGAAATGACAGCGGATGATGCGCTGAACATGGAGATTGGTGGGGTGGTAGGTGAGGACCAGTGGGGTTCTGTCCTGGTGGCGATTGGAGGGGCGGAGCTCAAGGGCATAGGAGCGGGAAGTGGAGGAGATGCGGTGGAGAGCATCGTCGACCACGTCTGGAGGGAAATTGCGGTCCTTGAAGAAGGAGGCCATCTGGGTTGTTCGTATTGGAACTGGTCCTCCTGGGAGAGAATGCGGCAGAGACGAAGGAATTGGGAATATGGGATAGCGTTTTTACAGGGGGGAGGGTGGGAGGAGGTGTAGTCTAGGTAGCTGTGGGAGTCGGTCGGTTTATAGTGAATGTCCGTGTTGATTCGGTCACCCGAGATAGAATTAGAGAGATCTAGGAAGGGGAGGGAGGAGTCTGAGACGGTCCAGGTGAATTTGAGGTCGGGGTGGAAGGTGTTGGTGAAGTGGATGAACTGTTCAACCTCCTCGTGGGAGCACGAGGCAGCGCCGATACAGTCATCGATGTAGCGGAGGAAAAGGTGGGGGGTGGTGCCAGTGTAGCTGCGGAAGATGGACTGTTCCACATATCCTACAAAGAGGCAGGCATAGCTGGGGCCCATGCGGGTGCCCATGGCTACTCCTTTGGTTTGGAGGAAGTGGGAGGATTGGAAAGAGAAGTTGTTCAGGGTGAGGACCAGTTCAGTCAGTCGAAGGAGGGTGTCAGTGGAAGGGTACTGGTTGGTTTGGCGGGAAAGGAAGAAGCAGAGGGCCTTGAGGCCTTCGTGATGGGGGATGGAGGTGTACAGGGACTGGATGTCCATGGTGAAGATAAGGCTTTGGGGACCGGGGAAGCGAAAATCATGGAGCAGGTGGAGGGCATGGGTGGTGTCACGAACGTAGGTGGGGAGTTCTTGGACTAAGGGGGACAGGACCGTGTCGTGGTATGCCGAGATGAGTTCGGTGGGGCAGGAACAGGCTGAGACAATGGGTCGGCCGGGGCAGTCAGGTTTGTGGATTTTGGGCAGGAGGTAGAAGCGGGCGGTGCAGGGTTGTGGGACTATGAGGTTGGAGGCGGTGGATGGGAGATCCCCCGAGGTGATGAGGTTATGGATGCCTTTGAGCCCCGCCCCTCCAATCGCCACCAGGACAGAACCCCACTGGTCCTCACCTACCACCCCGCCAACCTCCAGATACATCATATCATCCATCGTCATTTCCGCCATCTCCAAACGGATCCCACCACCAGGGATATATTTCCCTCCCCCTCCTTATCAGTGTTCTGAAAAGACCACTCCCTCCGTGACTCCCTCGTCAGGTCCACACCCCCCACCAACCCAACCTCCACTCCCGGCACCTTCCCCTGCAACCGCAAGAAATGCAAAACTTGCGCCCACACCTCCCCGCTCACTTCCCTCCAAGGCCCCAAGGGACACTTCCATATCAGCCACAAATTCACCTGCACCTCCACACACATCATTTACTGCATCCGCTGCACCCGATGTGGCCTCCTCTATATTGGGGAGACAGGCCGCCTACTTGCGGAACGTTTCAGAGAACACCTCTGGGACACCCGGACCAACCAACCCAACCACCCCGTGGCTCAACACTTCAACTCCCCCTCCCACTCCACCAAGGACATGCATCTTCCGCCTAGGAACCCTCCAACCACAACGGATGAACTCAGACTTCTCCAGTTTCCTCATTTCCCCTCCCCCCACCTTGTCTCAGCCCCAACCCTCGAACTCAGCACCACCTTCCTAATCTGCAATCTTCTTCCTGACCTCTCCGCCCCCATCCCCACTCCGGCCTATCACCCTCACCTTAACCTCCTTTCACCTATCGCATTTCCAACGCCCCTCCCCCAAGTCCCTCCTCCCCGACCTTTTATCTTAGCCTGCTTGGCACACTTTCTTCATTCCTGAAGAAGGGCTCACGCCCGAAACGTCGATTCTCCTGCTCCTTGGATGCTGCCTGACCTGCTGCGCTTTTCCAGCAACACATTTTCAGCTCTGATCTCCAGCATCTGCAGTCCTCACTTTCTCTCAGCTGCCCAAAGGCATCATGACCTCCCCAATAAATAAATCTTCCAAACAACAGACTCCTCTAGACTCCCAGAGCCTAAACCCAGAGTCCTTCAACTTTGGCCAAAATCCTAACATTCCTACTTTGGGAGTGAAAGGGAAGTTTTTTGAAAGTTGCCCTCACCTTGTGACATCATTCTCCAAGCTTTAACTGTGTTAAGGACAATCAGGTTTCTGCCCTGGTCCATAACAGTCCTCATCTTGTCCATAAACAACAAATTGATGAGGGGGCATTCTGCCTGGGAGGCCTCGATTTCCAACCGGAGTGACCTTGGGTCCTGAAGCGTCCAGTCAGCCACATAGGATAGTAAGGAACTTCACTGATATTTCTTAAAATCTGGGAAATCCAAACCTCCCATCCCCTGCAGAAGCTGCAATTTGGCCAGAGGTAGTTTACGATGCCAGATGAAAGATCCAAGCCAACTATAAAGCCTCCATAGTGACTTCCTGGGCAGCATCAAAGGGAGCATCCGCATGGGATACAATAAACAAGGAAGAACATTCATTTTGACCAGAGCTTTTTTACTCAAACAGGATATCGGAAGATGCTCCCAGTGCCCAAAGCCCCACCATACCTTTTCTAGCAACTGCACAAAGTTAGCTTTATATAACTGATTGAAGACAGGGGTGGTGGGGGGGGGAGGAGTGATTAAAAATGTCTCGATACAAAAAACCTCCCTGTGACCACCGGAAGAGGAAACGGTTCCACCCCCCAGGTCAGATATTCTAGTGAGGCCCCCCCACAAGTATGGCTTCCAATGTCACGAAATTAGTTTTATACCCCGAGAACAAGCCAAATGGATTAATCACTTGTATTAAACAGGACACAGATGTCATCGGATCAAGTTAAAAAAAAGAACATCATCGGTGTAAAGAGTGATCTTATGCCTGGCTGACCCTACCTCCGGGGCAATTATGTTGTGGTCCCTCCAGATAGTCTCCCCCAGCGCCTCAATCCTCAATGTGAACAATCACAGTGAGAGAGGGTACCCTTGTTGACTGTCTCTGCCAATACTACAATTGTCAGGCATTATACCTTAGACCTTAGTGAGAACCATTGCTTTCGGGTCACTATATAACACTGCCACCCACCTGGCAAAAACCACTGCAAGACCAAACTGCTCCAGGACATAAAAGAGGTACGGCCACTCAACCCGGTTAAACACTTCCTCTGCATCCAGGGGGATTACCAAGCTCGGAATCGACCCTTGCTGGCACACCTGGACCATGTTTAACACTCTTCTAATATTATTAGTAGACCTAAGACTCTTAATAAACCTTGTCTAGTCCTTCTTTACCATGAAGGGCAACGCCCTCTCCAACCTTAATGGCAGCATTTTTGACAGGATTTTAAAACTCACGTTCAGTAACGATATGGGCCTGTACAAAGTGCAATCCTCTGGGACTTCCCCTTTTTTAAGGATAAGAGAAATATTTGCTTCTCTCAGAGAGGGTGGGAGGCAGTCCTGACGTTACAAGTAGTTGTACATATCCAACAGTGGCCCGGTCAGCTTGTCTATAAACTCCTTGTAAAATTCACTTTGAAACCGTCTGGGCTGTGTGCTTTACTACTCTGGAGCTGCCTCACCGCCTCCTGTATTTCCTAAATTATCAGGGGGGGCATTCAGAAAGGACGCCTGCTCTGAAGTTACACCTGGAAGGTCCAGGGTCTCAAAAAAGGATTCCATCTTCACCAATCTGTTCTCACAGCCCTCCGACTGACACAGCTCAGAGTAAAACTTCCTAAATGCTGCATTAATCTTTTTGACATTGTAAGTAAGAGTGCCAGCACTCTCTCTGATGGATGTGATAGATTGGGGGCATTCTCCTTTCTGGCCAAGTGCGCTAGATATCTACTCGGCTTATCACTGTACTCGAATAATCTCTGTTTTGCAAAAGAGATTTCCCTCTTTGCTGTTTGGGTGAGTGCAGCATTCAGAGCAGGTCTGAGGGCTGTAATCCGCTGTAACTTGCTCAAACACATTGTGTCAAAGTATGCTGTCTCAGGCAACCCTACAACAAACGCTTCTGCTCTCCCCTCTGTCGCTTCCGGGTCGCTGGGTAAGAAATAATCAAACCCCATGCATTGGCCTTGGCAGTCTCCCATTACACTGATGGATTACTGGCTGCATCCGAATGAATGTCCCAAAAGATGTTAAATTCCCACGAAAAATACTCTATAAACTTGCTATCTTTCAAGAGGAAAGGGTCCATGTGTCAGTGCCGCGAGCCCATCCCATTACCACCGGCCTTGACCTCCATGTGCACTGCTGCATAATCAGAAATGGCTACGTTCCCTATTCTGCAGGACAGCACCAAATTCAAATAGGTCAATGGGACACAAACCGTGTCAATTCCCGTGTAGCACTTGAGTTAGACAAAAACCTGAAATCCCTCCCCTCAGGGTGAAGACATCCACCAACCCCAGCTCCCTGCTCAGGTCCACCAACTGCCTGGATTGCGGGGATATACCCACAAGACTCCTAGGCATCCTGTCCACTTCAGGGTCAATAATTCGATTAGAGTCTCCCCCTATAATGTACGATGCACCCATCAACCTGGGAAGTGTATCCATTAAAAATTTGAGGGGATGTGCCAGGGGGGTGATATACATTCAAGATCCCATACTCCTCTCCATGTATTAAAGCTTTAAGAATCATAAACCACCCATATTCATCCTTAATTTAGTCTAACAGCTAAAATGGGAGATTCTTCTGGATGAGTACAGCAACTCCTCTACTTTTCAAATTAAAGGATGAGAAAAACATCCATCTGAACCCTCCCTGCTGTAACTTCAAGTGCTCCTTATTGGTTAGATGTTTTTCTTTCTTTTCTAAGGCTTGTAAGTATCTTTTTTCTCTTAATTGGTGAATGACTCCCCTTAATATTCCAAGTGCACTATTTAAATGAATGGTTAGCCATAACCGTCCGACACAGTCCGTGACCCCCTGGGAGGAAGAACCCCACACATAGCGCGCTGAGTGAAAACAGCAAACAGTTCGTATACATTTAAAAATTCTACTACTAAAACTGCCAAATCAAAACTTCTAACAACTCCTTCGAGCTGAAGCCGAGCCCCAGCTCCAGACAAAGTGAGGAAAAGTTACACACATCTTATAACAAGAAGGTTGAAAGTGGGCACTCAACCCGTCCCCTCCATACTGTAACCCTGGGCAGTCCTGGTAGAAAAGAAATATATACCCCACGCCTCCCCCAACCACCCCTCCCCTTCGCATACCAAGGGAGAAAAACAAAAAGGAAATTAGGAGAAAAAACAACAAAGGATAGGGGGAGGGAAGAGAGAGGGAGAAGAGAGAGGGAGAAGAGAGAGAAAAAGAGAAAAACAACAATGAGGACCTCCACATATATTAAAAAAAACCCAACAACCAGGTAAACCAGGTAAACTACAGAGAAAAACCAGGTAAATTACAGAGAAAAACCTTTGCCTTTTCCAGTGAGTCAATTAAACATGGACCCTCTGTGGTTGAAACGTAGTATTGCTGCATATCTTACAGAATACTGGATATTCAAGTCCCTCAGCCGCCTTTTTAGCTCATCAAAGGCCTTCGTCTTATGAATCATGACCACGGCGATGTCTTGGAAAAGCATAATTCATGATCCTTTGTATATCAGAGCCTGTGGGTTCTTCCCCAGTGCTCGAGAGGCTTCCAGCATCATTTGTTCATCTGTGTAATGCTGGAGTTGCACTAGGACCGGGCGGGGACGCTGGTCCGATCCGGGCCTGCGCACTGTGACCCGGTGGGCCCGCTCGATCCGCACTCGGCCTACCTCGACATCCAGCCTCAGAAACTGCGGGAGCCATTGCTCCAAGAAGCTGACGAGCTGGCCTTCTTCCTCCCGTTCTGGAAGCCTCACCGGATGGATGTTCTTCCGACGGCCTCGATTTTCGAGGTAATCGACCTGCTCCTCCAAGGCCTGAACCTGCCATTCCAGGGCCTGGACCCGACCCGCCGAGGATTCCGCCGCGATTTCGGAGGCTGCGTCACATTGTTCCACCTCCCAGATGCGCTGCCTGAGACGCTGGATCTCGGTCACGCTCCTACAGCATGACCGAGATCGGTTCCAGCCTGGCCCGGGGTCTCCTCCATCGTTGAATCGATCTTCTCTCAGAGTTTCACAAACTCCGAGACCAGGCCCTGCTCCACAGGTAAGGCCCCTGGGGCGTTCACGGAGGCTGACACTGAGGCCGTAAGCGTGTCCGTTGCTGCAGGGAGGTGCCTTACTTGCTGTGATATTTGCGGTCACTTCCCTTTAGTCATTCTTTAACTATTTTAAACCGACACTCAACAATTCTGGGGATCAAAAACTAACAGTTTCTGCCACAATGGGTAATAAAGGGAGGGTGAGTGTACCACTTTGTCTGGGTTCTGGTGCAGAGCTCAGCAGGGCACACCTACTGGGTTGCCGCCATCTTGAATTGCCTGGGTGAATAGTTGTTAATGGGGACTGTTAGTGGCTGTCAATGTGTAGGATGTAATAGCAGACTGTGATAACCAGGTTTGGTGTGTGGGGGGATGGGGTAAGGACGTGGGAGAAGATGCCTCAAAGCCTAAAATTGGTGAACTTGACATTGAGTCCAAGAAGGCTGCAGGGTCCCCAAGTAGAAAATGAGGTGCTGTTCTTCCAGCTTACACTGAGCCTCACTGGAGCACTGCAGCAAGCCTGAGACAGCGATAAGAACAAAGAAAATTTACAGCCCAGGAACAGGCCCTTCAGCCCTCCAGGCTTGAGCTGATCCAAATCTACTGTCTAAACCTGTCGCCCAATTCCGAAGCATCTGTATCCCTCTGCTCCCCACCTGCTCATGCATCTATTCAAACGCATCTGAAATGAATCTACCATGCCTGCCTCTACCACCTCTGCTGGCAATGTGTTCCAGAGATGTTGACCAGGGAACAGGGTGGTCTGTTTAAGTGGCAGGCAACTGGCAGCTCAGGATGTTTCTTACAGACAGAACGTAGGTGTTCTGTGAAGCAGTCACCCAGTCTACGCTTCATTTCCCTGATGTAGAGGAGACCACATTGTGAGCAGTGAATGCAATTGACTGGACTGGGCAAAGTGCAGCTAAAGTGTTGCTTCACCTGCAAAGTATGTTTGGGCCCTTGGATACTGAGGAGGGAGGAAGTAAACGGACAGGTGTTACACCTTCAGCAATGGCAGGGGTAGGTGCTGTGAGGCTGTGGGGGTGTTGGGAGTGAAGGAATAGTGGAGCAGGATGTCCCAGAGGGAACAGTCCCTGCAGAAGGCGGACAAGGGAGGGGAGGGGGATATGTGTCTGCTGTGGTATTCTGCTGGAGGTGATGGAAATGGTGCCTGACACTCCCGCGGATGTGGCTGCTGGTGGGATGGTAAGTAAAGACAAGGGGGGCCCTATGGCTGTTGGGAGAGGGAAGAGAGAGGGTGAGGGCAGAAGTGCGGGAGATGGGTCAGACCTGGTTGAAGGCCCTGTCAACTACTGTTCTTGACAATCCTCGTTTGAGGAAGAAGGTGGACATTCCGGGTTCTCCGTTGTCGATCATTGGAACATATGTGATGGAGATAGAGGAACTGGAAGAATGGAATAGAGTCTTTACAGGAAGCAGTGTGTAAAGATGTATAATCAAGGTAACTCTGCGATTTGGTTTGGTTCGTAGTGGATACTGGTGACCAGTCTATACCCAGAAATGGAAACACAGATGTTGGGGAAGGGGAAGAGTCAGAGATAGACCAGGCGAAGGTGGGAACGATATGGAAATTGGCTGTTGCCAGACCTGCTGAGAATAATTAGATGGTTGTGTTGGACACACGTGGATAAGATGTGTTGAAGCGGCTTTCTCTGCGCTGTATACCTTTTTGACTCTTTGTATTTATCCCTTTGGTTGATCACACCAATCCTCAGGACAACTGCAAATACAGCATCAACTTTGAAGACCATAATTAGAACTTATTATCAGGTTTGCCCTAATGATTGGGATTGCTGTGGTTAATCATGTGACACAAGCCATAGTTTAACTAACACGACAGGGTAAAAGAATTCGCTTGATATTGTTTGTCACGAGTGATGTACTTGACGAGTACACAGGCTACTGTCCATTGACCTGAGATATGGACATGACGCGAGAGAACCAGGTACACTGATTAAAGAAATTTTATTAAAGGAAGCTTTGGAGACAACGTTTCCAGCTTATGTTTCACGTTTCAAAATATGAGAGTAAACCAAAAATAAAGATATTTAAACAGTGCTCACCAGTGAAACTGATGAAGATAAAAAGGACTAATGTGTGAAACTTGGTTGCAGGAGACGAAAGTGTTGCTTCCTGTCTCTGGGGGAAGCATTAAAAGTATTGTTCACTGAACGTTATCCAATTATTTAAAAAAAAATCAATGATGTGAATTACATACTCCAAACAGGAGGAGAGAATTAGCAAATGTATCATATTACTTTGTTAAAGATGTTATGGCAGTGAGGATAGTCAGGAGTATAGTTACACAGTGAAAGAAATTGGAAGTGAAACTAAAATATCAGAACAATTCGTGAATGACTAAGAAATTGAAAATTTAACATTTGTTCCTCTAGAAATCAGTTTACATAACAGCAATGTACAAAATATGCTAACTCGCATAATAAATTATCTTCCTGACAACAATTGGTGTGACTAACTGTGGCTATTATAGAAGATTATGGCTACCATAGACTCATAAACCAATGTTTGAATATAACAGGAGAAATGTCTTTGGCCGTTTGTGATGTTAACATAGGCACTGCCTATAAAAAAAACATCCTCACCGACTCAGTCCAGAGATGTTGGATGTAGGTTTGCTCGCTGAGCTGGAAGGTTCATTTCCAGACGTTTCGTTACCCTACTAGGTAACATCTTCAGTGGGCCTCATGTGAAGCAAAGCTGAAAATTCCTGCTTTCTCTTTATATGTTTGGGTTTCTTTGGGTTGGTGATGTCATTTCCTGTGGTGATGTTATTTCCTGTGGTGAAGTCACTTCCTGTTCCTTTTCTCAGGTGGTAGATGGGGTCTAACCTGATGTGTTTGTTGATAGAGTTCCGGTTGGAATGCCATGCTTCTAGGAATTCTCATGCGTGTCTTTGTTTGGCTTGTCCTGAGAAAAGGAATAGGAAGTGATTTCACCACAGGAAGTAATATCACCAAACCAAAGAAACCCAAACATATAAATAGAAAGCAGAAATTTTCAGCATTGCTTCGCCTGAGGCCCACTGAAGATGTTACCTACTAGGGTAACGAAACGTCTGGAAATGAACCTTGCAGCTCAGCGAGCAAACCTACATCCAAAACCTCAACCTGAGCTACAAATCTTCCCAAACCTCACTCAGTCCAGAGAACCTAGCTGAAGTGCTTGAAGAGAATAAGTTCATAATGGACAATGGTATTCCTAAAGCAAGTCATAGTAGCCGGTGCTAACATTATTTTTTTGATACATTGGCATGAGTGGACTTTGTCACAAGTTTGTTGCAGACATCAGCACTGTTGTGGCTCCTTTTTGCAAACTTGTTGAAAAAAAGGCAGGAAATCAGAATGGAATAGGAATGTCAGAGTGTCTTTTCTCAGCAGGTCTGCAAACATCCAATTTTTATATCTTAAAAGCTGATTTGACAATCACACCAGTTTTTAGTAACATCAAATTACATGAAGCTATTCAACTTGACTTTTTAACAGCAACATTGGTATGGGAGCCATTTTACCACGAGACGCTGAAACAAGGATTCAACAGCCTGCCTATTATTTTATGAAGAAACTGAACACACCAACAGAAACATTCTGAGGATAAAGAGGCATCAAGTCTGGTGCTGACCCTAACATCAAGAATGTGGAATGTTATTTATACAGACTTGTTGTTCTTTCAAAACAGTTTGGGACAAGAATCTTACAATTGGTTTGGTGGAGTTTAATGATCCAGCCATACAGTTATAAAAAAATACAAACTTGCAGCTGGCATTTTATCAAGAACACATACAGAGGAAATTGAATGCAGTGAAACAAATGGATGCATATAAGATATAGGCAAAAGTGAGGACGCAGATGCTGGAAATCAGAGTCTAGATTAGAGTGGTGTTGGAAAAGCACAGCAGGTCAGGCAGCATCTGAGGAGCAGGAAAATTGACGTTTCGGGTAAATGCCCTTCACCAGCACCACTCTAATCTAGACACTGCATATAAAATATACTTGCCATGAAACTCATAATATTTTATTGTCATTTTAAAATTTCTGTTCATGGAACATAGAAAAAGAGATAAAGGGGAATTTTTGATGGGAAATTAAAATGCCTTATAAAGACACATTTTCATTCTTCTTTGGGACAGGGTCAGGTCTGGTGAAAGGTATGTAATTTATGTACTTTGTTGTAGTTTAGATTTCAAACTAGTGGCATGTGGGTATTGGCTATTTTCGTGAAAAGTTTAAAAGCAAAATCATGATCGGAGAATGCTTTACAGAATCATGACCTAATCCAGTATGTGAAAGTGAGGACTGCAGATGCTGGAGATCAGAGTTGAAAGGTGTGGTGCTGGAAAAGCACAGCCGGTCAGGCAGCATCTGAGGAGCAGGAGAATCAATGTTTCGACTCTAATCCAGTATGTGTCAGAGAGCAGGTAATCGCAAAATGCACTGGAATGCTAATAGAAAATAGGTTATGATGTGGAGTTTATGCCAGGGCATCAAAATGTTGAAAGCATGACCTTGCTTTGGCTTAGAATAATCAAAGATTCATTTTAGCTTGAAAAACAGAGAAAATTTTAGGGTAAGTTTGGAGGAGATCTGACTGGGGTCAGGCCCAAATATAGTTTCTCTCCTAGAAAGATAAATAGGACAGAGCAGGGAATGCTCAGTTATCTTGATATAAAAGTTTAGTTTGTAAAGTGCCAGACAAGTACTGTTTGGTTAGAAATTAGCAGATTATTAAAAGACTGGTAATGTTTAAATTTTTCACTTCCTGAGTATCCATATCACTGGACAGAATCAGTGAATCAAACTTTAAAAAGATTTCAATTCAGAGAGTAATTTCTGTGGAATTGAAATACTGCGAAGTGACGGTATTGAGGAATAGATGAGACTGCTATTTTTTAAAGCTCTTTCTGACAGTGTACAGCTAGATAGTTTGGTTGGTGCAATAAGCCTGTTTTATTGCAAGAGAATCCACAGCTTTGTGTGCCTTTGTTTCAGTGAATAACCACCACATTAAATAGCAATAAACTCTATCAAACCACATTTCATTCTGGGCTCTGACTTGTGTAGTAATAACGTCGATTGGAATCATAACAGATTCATTTCTCTAAGACCAAATACACTGATGATCTAAAAGGCGCCAGTTTAATCAGGCTTTCTTGAGTGAACAAAGGGTTTAATTCATTAGTTAATAAATACAACACACACACACACACACATAGAAGTCATAAGAAGTCCAAATAAAAGCTAAAAAAAACACTGTGATGGATCTCTGATCATTTGTTAATAGAACATTGCAGTATTTCGATATGTGGTGAAGATAACATTGTGGTTTGCTATTGAAGGGTAGATTTTGAGATCCTTGCAATGTTTGGCAGATTGACTGATATTCTTTTACCTTGGTTCCTTTTGATGGTGGCTGGTTAACAGCATTTAGATGAGAGAGAACTTTCTTTCCTCTTTTACCTGTAATGCAGAGATGGCTAATGGCACTCATCCACACTAGCACGACAGGTCACTAAAGCGCACAGACCAGATTGGAGAAAGTTTTTAATTTTCACAAAAATAGCCAATACCCATATGCCACTAGTTTGAAATCTAAACTACAACAAAGTACATAAATTACATACCTTTCACCAGACGTGACCCTGTCCCAAAGAAGAATGAAAATGTGTCTATATGAACACAGATGATTCAGCAGGAGCTAGGTTCCTGCTGAGAAAGGGGCAAATAATCAGCCTCTCATTATCTCGTCCCTTTGTAGTTTTACTGCTTGAAGTTCCCTGGCTCTATCTGGGTCGGATATTCCATAGATCCACAGAGGGCTCTGCTATAAACTTAACATACAACCACAATCAGGTTTTGACTGTCACCATCCTCTTTCAAAAAAACACGTTAGAATTAGAAATTAAATGTGTCCTTAAGTACTTGAAGGTTCTGATCTATTGTTACAACAGTTGTTTCTTCCTAAAATTTGCTGCATTTGTGCTGATCAAATTTCATCAAACCAACCTTAAGCACATCTTCTACACTGACATCCTCACTGCCTCCTTTAGATTTGGGAATCTGCTCAGTGGTAAACGTTGGGATTCCTGAAGAAGGGCTTATGCCCGAAACGTCGATTCTCCTGTTCCCTGGATGCTGCCTGACCTGCTGCACTTTTCCAGCAACACATTTTCAGCTCTGATCTCCAGCATCTGCAGACCTCACTTTCTCCTCATGTCTACCAGTTCAACCTGAGATGCCTTGTATAGATACACTGTCAACAATCCTTCTTCATGGTGTTAGTTTAACTTATTGGTACTGAGAGGTGAACAATGTCCACACAAAATCTTCAATAGAAATTCACTCTGTCTTATGAAATAGAACATAATATAGGTTTACACATAATACTTAATAGCTAGTAACATTACAAATGAATAATTTGGTAAACTTGTGAGACACCACCTTGATTAACAAGAAAGTACACATTACTGGGTAGATACACTGGTTCAGTATCAGAGGTAAGTTCAAATTACAACTGAACAATAACTGATTAGCTCCTCTCAGGAAGGTCCTTCAGATCCTGATGCCTGGAGCTTACCTCGTGTGGGGAGTTAACCCTTTGCAAACATATATCTGGCGCCAGAGTCAGCCACTTAAGACAGCCTCATCCTTCAATATGATGCTGTTTAATCACGTTACTTCACATTCCCACCTACCCGATAACCTTTTACCCAACAATCTAGCTACCCCGCCTTCAAAATATTCCAAGAATCTGCTTGCACCATACTTGGAGAGAGAGAGTTCCAAAAATTCACAACTCTATCTGAGGGGGAGAAAAAATATCACCGGATCGCTGTCTGAAGGTGACCCTGATTTCCGGATTCTTCCGCAAGAGGAAATACCTTCTCCACATCCAGCCTGTCAAGACGCATTATGTCATCTCTTAATCTTCTAAACTCCAGCAGATACTGGATTAATTTGTTCAACCTTTCTTCATTAGAAAACTCACCAAGTATGAGACTAGTAAATTGTCTCTGAACTGCACACAATGCATTTATCCTTCCTGAGATGAATTTTATGTTTTTACATGGTATTCCCGATGGGGTCTCATGCTGTAAAACTAAGCATAACTTCTCTACTTCTGTATTCAATTTGTGTTATAATGAGCATAATAAAATTGCTGTCCCAACTACTTGCTGTACCTGCACATCAGGGATGAAAGATCACTCGGCAGCTCAGACCTCTCCAAACTCTCACTATTTAGAGATTGCAATTTAAAAAGAAAATCATTTCTGCTAATTGTTCTGTTCACACAGCGAGCTCACGGCAGAGTAGGACACTCTAACCTGAGATCCTCTGCTCCACCTGCTCTTCTTGTTTCTTTCCTACTTTTCTCTCACTCAGGAGTTCCAGAGCATCCTGAGGGGAATCCCGAATCCCAGAGCATCCTGAGGGCAATCCCGAATCCCAGAGCATCCTGAGGGGAATCCCGAATCCCAGAGTGCCCTGAGAGCAATCCCGAATCCCAGAACACCCTGAGGGAAATCCCAAATCCCAGAGCATCCTGAGGGGAATCCCAGATCCCAAAGCACCCTGAGTGCAATCCCGAATCCCAGAGCATCCTGAGGGGAATCCCAAATCCCAGAGCACCCTGAGGGGAATCCCAGCCCAAAGCACCCTGAGGGCAATCCCAATCCCAGAGCACCCTAAGGAGAATCCCGAATCCCAGAGTGCCCTGAGAGCAATCCCGAATCCCAGAACACCCTGAGGGGAATCCCAGATCCCAAAGCACCCTGAGGGCAATCCCAATCCCAGAGCACCCTGAGGAGAATCCCGAATCCCAGAGTGCCCTGAGAGCAATCCCGGTCCCAGAGTACCCTGAGGGCAATCCCGAATCCCAGAGCACCCTGAGGGGAATCCCAGATCCCAAAGCACCCTGAGGGCAATCCCAAATCCAGAGCACCCTGAGGGGAATCCCGAATCCCAGAGCACCCTGAGAGCAATCCCAAATCCCAGAGCACCCTGAGGGGTATTCCGAGTCCCAGAGCACCCTAAGGGGAATCCCGAATCCCAAAGCACCCCGAGGGCAATCCCGAATCCCAGAGCACCTTGAGGGGTATCCCGAGTCCCAGAGCACCCTAAGGGGAATCCCGAATCCCAAAGCACCCCGAGGGCAATCCCGAATCCCAGAGCACTTGAGGGGGGAATCCTGATCCCAGAGCACCCTAAGGGCAATCCTGAACCCAGAGCACCCTGGGGGGAATCCCGATCCCAGAGCACCCTGGGATGAATCCCGATCCCAGGGCACCCTGAGAGCAATCCTGAATCCCAGAGCACCCGAGGGCAATCCTGATCCCAGAGCGTCCTGAGGGCAATCCCGAATCCCGACCGGTGGGAGGTGAAGTGGGTCCTGGTGCAGGGTATCTTCCCTTGTTGCTGCTGATGGTGGTATGGAGTGGTCTGGAAGCAGGAGAAATGCTGGACAGATGCTGGACTTGGTCCTGGCGCCATGTGCTGAGCTGCTGCTGTTTAGAATTCTTTACCGGACTGTAATGTAAATCCTTTTCACCAATGTTATAACTACCTCATTTCTAAGTTAGACACAAATTAATGCTACTGCTTTCCTTTTAATCCTCTTTTGTATAACAACACTATATTGTTTTTACTCATTAAGGTTTGTACCTGGGTACTTGTACCTAAGATGACATCATTAAAGGCAGCCACTGTAAAAACTTTTCAGTATTTCTGTACTGGAGTACAAGTGACAATAAAGGATATCCACATTCAATGTGGTCAATGTCACATCAGACTCTATTTAACTGTTGTAACCAACTTATACAACAACCAGCTCCCGTCCTCAGGAGCTGTGTACCTCAGCTGTTTAATTGCTTCCCTGTCTCACAATTATTGCCAGGTTTGCTCAGCATTCTCAGCATTGTCTCCTTTTGTTGAGGATTCAGATCTCTGCTGGCTTTTATGAATGGACAGCACTAACCATGGATTCAGTATCAATGTTCATTTTGTCTTTGTCCCTCAGGTTGAGGCATGAATGAGAGTGTTGGACTGTGTGAATGTGTCAAGCTCTGATATATTTGTGACTGTGAAAATAAAAAAAAATAAAAAGGTGTTGATGAGGATCAGGAGTTAGACAGTTCGATAAAATCCATTCGCTGTACAACACCTCCAGACTAAATGTGCTCACGTGCTATTTTAATCAAGGCTGCAGAAATCTAAAATAAACAGGATGTGTTCGCTCAAGAATACGGCAAAGAATCTGATGAAAGTGCTAAATGTACAGAGAATTGCACAGACTGTGTTTACAGGGCAATAGGATTATTTAACAATATTTAAAGTGTGGGCTGAGACTTCAGTCTTATTTTACAGAACTGACAGTTCAATATTAGCTCAATATTGTGTGCAATTTGCCTGCTGTTGTCTTCCTGCAGAGGCTACAATTCAGAAGTTCTTCAATGTCTGTCAAGTGTTTTCTGTTACCCAGAGCGTGTGACAAGGGCTATACAAACGGAAGGTATTCCTTTATTACTCATTGAATGTGTCAAGAGATTATGTCTCTCCAATTTCTTTAATGTTTCACTTTTTGTATCAAAATTATGAAAGATTTGGGTATAATAAAGGAGAAATAATATCCAGTGACAGAACGGTTGGTGACTAGATTTAAGGTTATCAGTGGAATAATCAGAGGGAGGCGAGGAGAATTATTTTGATAGCTTGCCAGAATCTCATTCATATTTTATCATGATTAAAAAGCTGCTGCTGTTCCTCAACTGACCTTTGTAATCCTATCTCTGTCTGTGTATTCAGTTCACTGGAAAACCTCAGTTTGTCTGTCTCAGACCCACAGAGAGAGAGAGAGGTGCAGTTATTGACCATACCAGTTGGTGGGGCTATGTGACTGAGACAGAAATAATTCCTGAATTCCTCTTCATGGAATCATAGCTATGAGGCCATTCAGCCCATCATGCCCATGTTGTGCCTTTGGACTAACAATCCAATTAGTCCCACCATTCTCTCTCATTCTCTGGACTCCAAATCTTTCCTTTTCCAATACTCCACTATCTGATCAGCTCCGACAAAAATAATTTGAATAGTTTCTATCAAACATGGAGCCATTATGAATTTATTACTGGAGTTCTGTCACATGACCACCCACTTCCCAATCCCCAAACCTGCTTGAACACCCTTTCCCCTCATTATTTATAAATGCTTGGAAAAGAAACATACAATTTCCTTCAATGTCTCTGAGATTTTTGTCCCAGGTTTTACTGCAGCACTGTCTGACAGGTCTCCCTTTAATTCTCTGGCCTGAAAAACCTAGGAAGTGGGTAACTTAGTGCAATTGTGATGCCAAACCACATGAAGCCATAGACCGAGTGCTGGGAACTGGGATTAGGTGGTTGCTTTTCACTGGCAGAGATATGATGGGCCTCTTTTTTCTGCTGAAGATGCCCACAGCAAGTTTGCAGATGACACCAAAATTGGAGGCGTAGTGGACAGCGAAGAAGGTTACATCAGATTACAATGGGATCTTGATCAGATGGGTCAATGGGCTGAGAAGTGGCAGATGGAGTTTAATTTAGATAAATGTGAGGTGTTGCATTTTGGGAAAGCAAATCTTAGCAGGACATATACTGTTAATAGTAACGTCCTATGGAGTGTTGCTGAACAAAGAGACCTTGGAGTGCAGGTTCATAGCTCCTTGAAAGTAGAGTTACAGATAGATAGGATAGTGAAGAAGGCGTTTAGTATGCTTTCCTTTATTGGTCAGAGTATTGAGTACAGGAGTTGTGAGGTCACTTTGCAGCTGTCAGGACATTGGTTAGGCCACTTTTTGAATATTACGTATAATTTTGGTCTCCTTCCTATCACGTGATAGGGTGAAAGGGTTCAGAAAAGATTTACAAGGATGTTGCCAGGGTTGGAGGATTTGAGGAGAAAGTGAGGTCTGCAGATGCTGGAGATCAGAGATGGAAATGTATTGCTGGAAAAGCGCAGCAGGTCAGGCAGCATCCAGGGAACAGGAGAATCGACGTTTCGGGCATTAGCCCTTCTTCAGGATTTGAGCTATAGGGAAAGGATGAACAGGCTGGGGCTGTTTTCCCTGGAGCGTCGGAGGCTGAGGGGTGACCTTATAGAGATTTATAAAATCATGAGGGGCATGGATAGGGTAAATAGACAAAGTCTTTTGCCTGGGGTGGGGGAGACCAGAACTTAGAGGGCATAGGTTTAGGGTGAGAGGAGAAAGATAAAAAAAGAGACCTACGGGACAATGTTTTCATGCAGAGGGTGGTACGTGTATGGAATGAGCTGCCAGAGGATGTGATGGATGCTGGTACAATTACAGCATCTAAAAGGCATCTGGATTGTTGTATGAACAGTAAGGGTTTGGACGGAGATGGGCAGGTGGGACTAGATTGGGTTGGGATATCTGGTCAGCGTGAATGAGTTGGATTGAAGGCTCTGTTTCCGTGCTGTACATCTCTATGACTGTAAACACTAATTTGTTGCTGCTTAAAGGGTCTTCATTCCAGGTAATTCAGAACACCTGTGCTCCACCCCTCAGAATTATACAACACTTATGCAAAGAGAGCCCATTCAGTCCAACAAGTCTATGCAAGCAGTAATGTGTTGTACACAAGCCTCCTCCTGTCTTCATGAAACCTAAATTCTCCAGGAGCTTACAATTACCTTCTTCCTCTGGTTTTCACTTGGTTTCCTCTGAAGCACAACGATTCATCTCCAGCACATTCTGAACTTACAAGTTTCACTTTCTCGCCCCCTCCCTGTGTCGAGGAGTTTAGTCTCAGCTCCTTATAGGATTTATTAGTAATAATTTTATTCTGGCCCTTACATGGGAACATCCTCTCCACATCTACACTGTAAGGCATTTTCATATCTCTGCTATTTCCATCACGAGGCAAGAGCTTTCTTTGTGTTTCCCTAACATGTCTTGTATTAATACTGGTGTTAAAATCTGTGTGATTCGAGGCATCCTGAGCTCCGAACCAATTGGCAGGGACATGGGCACAAAGATAATCCTGCCTGAAGACACCATCACGAGGTTCTTAAAATAAAGACAGTTCTAACAGACACACAGCCATTCAAGGCACGTCAGTGAGATAGTGGCTAATTATCAAACACTTTGTATGCAACAACTGATCCAGTGATTGTTGTGTTTTGTCTCATGGTCACCTTTAAATGAAAACATGCTTCTGATATCATGACTGTAGCACAGCATGTGACCTGAGGATAGAAAAGGTCTCAGACTCCACCTTTTCATGGATCGCATAAAGCATGACACTGTGCTGGCAGTAAGCTGCTCAATGCTTTTTGTTGTAATCTAATAGTCAGCTATTTTTCCAGCACCGCTCTAATCTAAACACTAAAATAAACATCAGTTGATCTCTTCAATATCATGATAATTACACTTAGCTTCTAATAGGATGAGGAATGAGCATTGTCCAGCTAACTTCCCAGTATTGTTAAAAATCACACAACACCAGGTTATAGTCCAACAGGTTTATTTGGAAGTAATAGTTTTCGGAGCGCTGCTCCTTCATCAGGTAGTGCTCCAAAAGCTAGTGCTTCCAAATAAACCTGTTGGACTATAACCTTGTGCTGAGTGATTTTTTATTTTGTCCACCCCAGTCCAACACCAGCACTTCCACATCATCATTCCCAGTATGGAGCTCTTGTACGTGGGATCTCACTGAGGAACTGGTGTTGGCTACGTGGTATCACTTAGGGAGTCAATCAAGGGTTACTACGCAACGTGAAGAGTGTATCCATAGTTTGCTTTCTGTTGTTCATACCCAAGTATGAAGTAAGGATCTCAGAGGACAACGAGACCGTCTGGTTAAGATGCTTATATACCCCATCAAATCCTTTATGAATGGGCACCTCAGCCTCTCTTTCCTTAATCATTTTTGCACCATCCCACCTCCGAAATATAACATGGAGACCAGAACTGTACACTGTACTCCAAATACAGTCTAAACAAGGCTCAATATAAGTTTCACAACTATCTGCTTTCCATCTTGACAACGTAGATGTGAATCCCAGAGTCAGATGTGTTTTTTAAAATTTACCTGAATTGTCTTGAAATTCTTTCAGACGCTGAAGGGAATAGTAACATGGGATGTTGCACATTGGTAAAAGTTAATACAAGAGGAAGCCAGGTGAAATCTAACCTCACCCCCATCAATTTCTCTTTTGCTAAGATCCATCTGCTATAAGCTCCTTCTGGCTGTCGCTTGCCCCTGGTCTGGGATCGAGAAACAATTGGCCCTTAGCTTAGTGCTGTACCAGCAATAGCCATTGCCTCTGTGGTGGCGCTGCAGTTCAATAGGCAGGGGGACTTTTTGACTCAAAGAGAATGCTAGCCATAGGCCACTGGCCATCAAATACCAGTCACGTTAATCTGATGGCCAACATGCCCCCTCCCTACCCCTCCCCCTCAACAAAGAGGGGGACCCCTTTTGGGTCTCCAGCCAACCAGTGAAAAACCCATCACCTTCCTCAAATCACATTCCTTAATTCTATTTCTCTGTACAAGGCTAATGTCAGGTTTGAAGACGTCCAGCCTTTCCTACAGAATCATCACCGATTCAGATCTCTGCCGGCTTTTATCAATGGGCCGCATTAATATGGATTCTGGATTAGTGGTGCTGGAAAAGCACAGCAGTTCAGACAGCATCCGAGGAGCAGGAAAATCGACGTTTCGGGCACAAGCCCTTAATCAGGAATACAGGCAGAGTGCCTAAGGGTGGAGAGATAAATTGGATTCACTATCAATGTTCAGTTTAGCTTTCTCCCCGACACTCTGAACTACTAATGAGAGTGTTGGACTGTGTGAATGTACCAAACTCTGATACATCTGTGACTGTGAAAACAAAATCCAAAAGGTGTTGATGAGGATCAGGAGTCAGACAGTTCGATAAAATCCATTCCCTGTACAACACTTCCAGACTAAAGGCACTCATCTGCTGCTTTTATCAAGGCTGCAGAACTTTAACAATAAACAGGATATGCTCACTCAAGAATAGGGCAAAGAATCTGATAAAAGTCATGTATTTCAAGAATTGTATTGCACAGACTGTGTTTACAGGGCAGTAGGATTATATAACGATGTTTAAAGCATGGGGTGAGAGTTCAGCCTATTACAAGGAATTGACAGCTAAATATTGGCTGTCAGTTTGTTGCGTGCAATTTGTCAGTTCTGTTTCCTGTAGCAGAGGCTACATTTCAATGTAGGAACTCTTCTTGCTGCTGGTATTTTACCAGCAGTGTATGGGCTGGCTGTTAGACAACTTGTTGCAAGACTGGGTACGGGCAAGGGGATCACAGAGCAATTTCGTTCAAGTTCCCTACATCCAATCATACTCACACATGCCCTTCCTGTTCACACTCTATCCATGGTGCCCCTCCCCTCCCACCACAGTTACCCTTCCAGGACATCCCTTGACTGGCCTCACTAAACACCCCACTTACCTGCCCAGCCAGTTCTGTCGATGACCTAGCTGCAGTTCCATCATTGTCACAACTCCCAGCGGCGCTGCTAGGACTGGTCAGTGATGGCAGATCTCAGACAGGGCACTCCCCTCTCCAAAACAACAAACACACAATTAATCTGGAGTGTGGTGGAATACTCCCTACTTGCCTGGAGGGGTAACGCTCCAACAAAACTCAAGAAGCTTGACACCATCCAGGACAAAGCAGCCTGGATTGGCACCACATCCACAAGCAACCACTCCCTCCATTACTGAACGCTCAGTCTGGGCTAACCCCACAGCAATTTTTCCTGATTCATTTATGGGATGTGAGCATTGCTGTTATGACCAGAAATTATTGCCCGTCCCTAGTTGCCCCTTGAGAAGGTGGGGGTGAGCTGCCTTCTTAAGCCGCTGCAGACCATATGCTGTGGGTTGACCCACAATGCCCTGAGGGAGGGAATTCCAGGATTTTGACCCAGAGACAGTGAAGGAACGGTGATATATTTCCAAGTCAGGATGGTGAGGGGCTCAGAGGGGAACCTGCAGGTAGTGGTGTTCCCATGCCCTTGTCCTTCGAGATTGAAGTGGTCGTGGGTTTAGAAGGTGCTGTCTGAGGATCGTCTAAATTTCTGCAATGCACCTTGAATATAGATAGCACACAATCTATGGTAAAGCAATGAAGGACTGGGAGGCACATCAAAATCAGGGCTTCAAAGGGATGGGATGAACATTACCGAGAGTGATGTGAACGTGGAACTTGTTTGCAGAGGGAGTGGCTGAGGCAAATGGCATCAATGTGTTTCAGGGGAAATCAGGCAGACAAGGGAAGAGAGAAGGGATGTAAGTGCTCATAGAATGAAGTTAAACACCTCACAGACCAGGTTAGAGTCCAACAGGTATATTTGGAAGTACAAGCTTTCAGAGCATCAGGTTGCTACCTGAAGGAGCAGCGCTGAAACCTTGTACTTCCAAATAAACCTTTTGGACTCTAACCTAGTCTGTGAGATTTTTAAACTTAGTCCACTCCACTCAGACACTGGCACCTCCACATCATAAAATGAGGTGAAAGGAGGTTTAGGGTTAGGGTTAGGGTTGGGGTTGGGGTTGGGCAGAGAGCAGGGAGTTTGTGTGAAGCATTGACACCAGCAGCTGGGTGGAATGACCCTCTGCTGTAAATAATCCAATACTGCAGTACGGAAACATTGCCTAAACATCAGCCAGACCAGGATATTAGGGTGGTGCTGGAAAAGCACAGCAGTTCAGGCAGCATCCGAGGAGCAGGAAAATCGACGTTTCGGGCAAAAACCCTGTATTCCTGATGAAGGGCTTTTGCTCGAAACGTCGATTTTCCTCCTCCTTGGATGCTGCCTGAACTGCTGTGCTTTTCCAGCACCACTCTAGTCCAGAATCTGTTTTCCAGCATCTGCAGTCATTGTTTTTACCTAGACCAGGATATTAGCCAAGATGCAGAGAATAAGAACCATAAACACCAAAATGAACAATGATCCCCTTTCAGCTTTGATCCATCGCTGGTTATAAAGGACACCTACGGCAATTACTAAATTGCAAATCACAATCTCTTTAATCATTAGAATTGTTGTTAAATTCATGAACAGGCAAGTAGGTTTAATCTATTAAATCAGTTTTTTGGTGGGTTATTATTTTAATGCAATTGGCAACATGTTTATGTTAATTGACTGAATGCATCACCATGTCCTCAGGCCACCCCATGGCTTTTCACAGCCACTGTTACTATTTAGACCTAAACCTGCTGCACAATCTCAAACAGCTGGTCAGTCTGTTACTGGGGCCGTTAGTTGAAACTTGTATTTTGCCTGAGAATGCTGTTGAACAGGACTGCATTTCTAACGGTACAGCTCTCTCTCAAGACAGGCTCTGGAACAGTACAGTGCTCCCTTGTAATGACCCTCCCGGTATTGCAACATTTTGGGAGTGCTGGTGTAATGTCCAGTTTTCAGATCCCCAGGATATTGCGCGAGAGACACGGGCTTGAATTAAACTATGGCAGATAATGAAATTAGAATTCAATAACTGTCTGCAATAAACAAAAGCTGGTCTAAGAGTTAACATATAACCACAGTCACGTGTTGTAAAAGCCCATCTGGTTCAATGATGACCTTGAGGAAGGGATATCTGCTGTCTTCTGACCACTGGTCAATTTAGATTAGATTAGATTCCCTACAGTGTGGAAACAGGCCCTTCAGCCCAACCAGCCCACACTGACCCTCCGAAGAGTAACCCTCTGACTAATGCACCTAACACTAAGGGCAATTTAGCATGGCCAATTCACCTAACCTGCACATCTTTGGACTGTGGGAGGAAACACACAAAGACACGGGGAGAATGTGCAAACTCCACACAGACAGTCGCCTGAGGCTGGAATCAAACCTAGGACCCTGGTGCTATGAGGCAGCAGTGCTAACCACTCAGCCACTGTGTCAGGGAAGCCCACATTTTATGAATGAATATTAAAACTCCATTAGTTCGCCCTCCTCCAACAATGCAGCACTCCCTCAGTACTGACCCTCTGACTGTGCGGCACTCCCTCAGTACTGACCCTCTGACAGTGCGGCACTCCCTCAGTACTGACCCTCTGACTGTGCGGCACTCCCTCAGTACTGACCCTCTGATAGTGTGGCACTCCCTCAGCACTGAACCTCTGACAGTGCGGCACTCCCTCAGTACTGACCCTCTGACAGTGTGGCACTCCCTCAGTACTGAACCTCTGACAGTGTGGCACTCCTTTGGTATCAGCACGGAGTGCGAGCCAGCCTTGTGCGAGGCCTTAAGTCAGTGAGTGCAGTTTGCAATCCACCATGAATTTTACGTAAAGACCTTAACAGGAGAAATGCTTGGGGAAAAATAAAGTCCAAGAAATGAATTGCTTTCATTTACTGCAAGATATGTGTTTAATATTGGAGCAACATGGGTACAGTTATCAGTCTCTGCCTCTGTGCTTGCGAGAATTTAATGAAGAATTGAGAAGTTGGTTCAAACACAGATATCCAAGCGACCTCTCATTGCAATATCTCATATTTTATTTATTCCATGTTCTACTTTTCAAACTTGTACAATGATAAAGTTTATTCAGTTACTTTTAATTTGAATTTTGTCCTCTACTGCTGTACAATGTAACACTCCATTATTCAAACAGTTTCTATGAATTAAAAAGGCAAAATACTTTATGAAGAGAGAATTTCTCCCTCATCAGCCTGGTCCATTGGTATAATTCTACCGCCTAAAGTTGACTCAGTGTGTATATGTATGTTGGGGCAGGTGTGGGGATTGAGGGGTACATAAAGCTAGTAAAGAAGGTTCACTACACAGTGACATGTTTCCAACACCTTCACACCAATCAGAAGGAAAAAGGGGGCAAATCCCGTGGGACTGGGGTGAAGGACTCGAACTGGGGGTGAGTAAATCTGAAACAATCAGCTCTGATCTTCAGTACCTTTATTCCAGAATGAGGCTTGTTGAAAAACCTTTCAGAAGCTTGCAGGGAGCAGATGGCCAAGAATTGCTCTACATAATTCTCGTTTGACTCAATGAGTGATATGAATTTTCCAATAATGCAAGAAGTGCAAAAGTAATCCTCAAGATCCTTCTAACACCCTGTCAGTGGGGTGCACTCTTTCCTTAAGTCAGTACAGAAGTTTATGATTCCTATGCTGGTGTCAGTGAGTTTCTCTCCTCCTTTCCAGCTAGTTCAAAGAGAACTGCTGGGCTGTTTTAATATTTACCTTGAGAGCCAAGCAGCAATCCCATCAACCTCTGTAAACTAATATCGGGTAGAGTTGACACACAGGCAAAGTAAGTGAGAGAGAAAGACAGCTATACATCCAGCTCAACTGCCGAGATGGGATGACACTTGTACTCACAATTTACAATAAACAAACAAATGGAAATTACAGACGTTCACCAGTTGTTGATGACTAGGGCTTTGACATTGCTGGTGGTTTTAGGGTGGGGTGGTGTGGGGGTGGGGGGTAAGTTGTGAAACAGCTTTTCTGATTCGTCCTTTTTGGCACCAACATTCTGGACAGCCTGCTGAGTTCTCCTGCCTTCATTTGTGAATGTCCATGTTAGCGAGAATGATGGCAGTCCTGCTGGGAATATACACCTAAAATAACACAAACTACAGTTAGCAGCTTGCAGAGGACAGCGTGAGACACGGGGTATAACTCAGACCAATACCAAGGCTTAGAAGGAAAAATAATGGGGCAGCTTGCGTACCTCTGTTTATATTCAATATTTTGTATTCCTATTCATAAAATGCTGGAGGATGATTTAATTGAGAGAGTTAAAATATGATAAACATTTCACAGCATGGATTGAGAGAAATGTTTCCTCTGGCGGAGAATTCAGAACAAGGAGCAGCAGGAAACATCTTGCCACACAATGGGTTGGGAAGACCCCTGAAGTTGTAGATGCTGGAGGCCAATTGGAGGCTTCACAATGCTTATATTAAAGACATCAAGGATTCTGGAGCTAAAGCAGGTTAGCAAAGGAAATGTACCAATTGGCCCTTATCTTTTTGATTAGTACAGCATGATCAAAAGGTTGAATGGCTTCCTTATTATTGACCAAAAATTCAAATCCAGAATCTGAAACTTGCTGGCCAGAGACAGCTCGCTATTTATTCAATGATAACATCAAACCTGAAGCACAACTCATCAAAAGCAACAGCTCTTACAACAGCAATACTTCAGGGATGAAAATAAACATGACCCTCAAGAGTACTTAAGGTCATTGGTCAACCCACAGGCCAGTTCTAGAGGTCTCTGCACCAACATAAAATGCGACATAAAATACTTGGCAGGTCATCAATATTTCAGAAACTCCAGTGTCCATGTCAGGAGGTCATGCATTGTGCACAATAGACTTAAAAAATATAAATAAAACATGGCTCTCTTTGTTGAAGTAATTTGGTGCTGCTCAGTTAGGATTGAGACGAATGGTGACCATTTTCAAATGCACTTTTGTAGGTGCCAGTTCGACCCAGGCCCAATGATAATCCTAGTGTCACTTTGCCAGATCCAATCAGAATTGGAGTTTTGCAGAAAGGGAGTGAGTTCAGTAAAGAAGCTCAGGGTAGTTTTCTTTCACCAGTGTTTCCCAGAACTAACAGGTGACTATACTTCCATAGTTTCAACACTGAAGCAGACTTAGTTACCAGCCTGATCATAGAACCCGTACAGTGTGGAAGCAGGCCTTGCGGCCTATAGGGTCTACACAGATCCTCTGAACAGCATCCCATCCAGACTCACAGTCCCAACGCTATTCCTGTAACCCTGTATTTCCCATGGCTAATCCCCCTAGGCTGCACGCCCCTGGACTGTGGGAGGAAACCAGAGCACCCAGAGGAAACCCACACAGACAAGGGGGAGGGGGGGGGGGGGGGGGGGGGGGGAGAAATGTGCAAACCCCACACAGACAGTTACCAGAGGGTTGAATCAAATCCGGGGCCCTAGTGCTACGAGGCTGCAGTGCAAACACTGAGCCACCCTGCAGCTGACATGGGGATATTTAACTAATAGCGATCATAATATAATCAAGCTCATGTTTGAAAGTGGGAGTTTCAAAACTGAAATCTTGTCTGAGATCCTAGATTTAGGAAAGGCTAACTTAAAATGGACATAACAGGGATTGCCCCCAGGAAACTGGGCGATTCGACAGGTAAGAGACAGCCAGAGGGATTTAAAAAGAAGTTCAAGATGAAACAACAGCAGCTTATTTCTCTAATGAGCAAGAATTCTACTTGTCAAAGCAACAAAGGCATGGAATACTAGTGAGCTGGACACTGACTCTCCTGCCAACGGACACAGTGCCTCCCAGCAACTGCCATAACAGCTCCGAATTTGAACACACTTGTTAAATCTGCCCGTAAACATCTCCCTTCTGAGGAGAGCAATTTCAGCTTCTAGAAGTATCACCAGATGACTGAACTCCCTCATCCCTGATGCCATGCTAGTAAATCTCCTTGGCACCTTTTCAAAGACTTCTGCGTCTTTTCAAAAGTGTTGTGATCAGAATAGGACGCAATACTCTTGTTGAGGTCAAACACAGTCTGAAAGTTGACCATTGTGCTTTGATGAAACAAAAAACCCTTTTGAATCCCTATTGAACAGCCTTATTAGCTTGTCCTGCTTTCAAAGATTAGTACATTAGACCCTCTGATCTCTCTGCTCCTGTTCCATGCCCCACTCTCTTTTACAACCATACATAAAAACAGGAAACACAAAGAGGACTAGGCCATGGGAACCTCAATGCCTCTGCAGAATCCAATAACATGCTGCTTTCAGCTGTCTATAATCAATGCCTAGGTATAACAAAGCTGATTACTCTTTCAGATTCTCTTTGAAAGATAAGATTCCATCAGATCACCCCCTCACACCTTCAGCTGTGTTTCAGCTGGTGGCACACTCATTCATGAGACAGAAACTTGTGGGTAAACTCCAATTCGAGGGAGAGAGCACATAAACCCAGCTGACAATATAGTACTGAAGGTATGCTGCACTGTTGGAGATGTCGCTTTTTGGTTTAGAAACTGAACTGAGACACCATAACTCCCGCATCTGCTGCCTTGCTGGTTGGTCAATACACCGATAAAGGTGCACCAGTCTGCTAATGACCCAAGAGATCCCTACCAGTAACAGCCACTCAATGTGGCTGTGTTTCAATCTCTTCAGGACACGTATTGGTCTCTGAGAGTGCCAAATGAATTCTGTCAAAAGTGATTGGGGGATGAGGGTGGGGGGCACTGCAGATGAAACATCTCCAAGAACCCCCTCTCCCACTGAGCCCATGAGGACCTTCAACACCCAGACCAGAGAACAGTGGGACTTTGGCAAGGGAAAGTGTAAATGATGATGTGACAGGATGAGGAGCAGGGGAGTTAGCCCTGGCATCCTGGCCAATATTTATCCTTCAATCAATATCAAAAAGCCAGCTTCCAGTCATTATCCCTTTGCTGTTAGTGGGAGTTTGCTATGCCCAAATCATTATTTCCCACACTGGAATAATGACTTCAAGAACAAAAATACTTCATTACCTGTAAAACATTTTCAGAAGCTCTTTGATCCTAAAAGGCATGACATAAACGCGAGTTACACTTTCCCCTTTCTTAAACTCCCCAGAGTAGAGGCTGAAAGGTAACCCTGCTTCAGGAGCCAAAGCACTGGTTTGGAAAGTAAACTCAACTACAAGAACAGCAAGGTTTTATACAGACTGTATGGCCAAAAGATCTTTCTCAGGTTTCAGGGAAGCAGGGAAAGCTGTTTTCATCCCAAGGCTATTTGGAAACCTGGGAGGAATTCCAGCAGAGAGAGGAATTGGTATTTTATTGGTTTTCAACCACGCAGAGACGCTTTAACATTTTAGTAAACGGCTGAAAATAATTGCTGCAGAAATTTTCCCAAAAGGACAGCTTCAGGCAAGCAAAGAAAAGAACTTAGTAAAGCAATAATTGCTTATAAAAAGCATTTTAATTGGGCTCCCATGATAGCAGAGGACAGTAACTCAGCATGGAGAGCACAGTGTTCTCAATGATAGACCGTGGCACTAATGGCTATGAGCCTTTATGGTTAGGCGTTGGTCTAGATGTAAGCTGAAGCCAATTCTAATGTTCATCATCAGTGTCCCCAACCCCTATGTGCAAACAATTGCAGAAAAAACTGGATATTACATTTACACCTCATATATTAGTCTTGGAGGCTGTGCACCACGGATTCAGCAGATTGGAAGAGAGGCTGGAAGGGTTTAATTATGAGGATAGGTCATACAGGCTCCTTTCAGGAGCGATTAAGGGATGATTTAATTGAGGCAATTATGATCATTTAAGGATGTGATCGTATAGGCATATAGGAACTATTTCCTCTATGTTTTGTTTGAGAGAAAAAGGGAGATGGGGGGGGATTCTAGAAGAAGGCAGCGAGCAGTGCTAAGGAGATATATTAGAAACTCTTCACACAGAGTTGGAGACACATTCATGCCACTTCAGTACCATGATTGGGGCATCAATTAATAATGTCAAGACTAAGCTTGATTCTTCTTAGGTAAGAATATGAAACAACACTGACCAAGGTGGGTTTCTTTATTCATTCAAAGGATGAGGACGTCACTGAGCAGGCAGCATTTAACACTCAATCATAATGTCCCAGAGGGCAGTTAAGAGTTAACCACATTACTGTGGGTCTGAGTCACATGTAGGCTAGACCAGGTAAGGATGGCAGTTTCCTTCCCTAAAGGACATTAGTGAACCAGGTGGGTTTTTCCGATAATCGACAATGGATTCAAGGTCATCATTACACTTTTAATTCCAGATATTTTTGTTGAATTCAAATTCTACCATCTGGTGTGATGGGATTCGAACTCGGATCCCAGACATTACCTGGGTCCCTGGGGTGACAGTCCAGAGATAATACTACTAAGGCCATTCCCCCCCCAATACAGAAACATACTTGAGGCTGAGATGGCTATATGCCAGTGGTCATTCCTGATTACATGGAGGGCTGTACGGGTAAGCTTGACCAAATCTGCTAACCTGAACTACCAGCAAATAAGATTCTACTCAGAGACTGAGTCAGAGAATCAGGAAACTGTGGGTAAATCTGTCCCAGTGAATTCACGTGAAGCTGACATTGCTGACGGTTTTTGCTCTTCAGCTGCTATCCTTCTCTCCTTCAAATCTGCTATCGATCTTACAGCAGCTGCCCCATTTCCATCCTCCCTCTCTTTTCCAAAGACCTTGAATGTGTTGTTGCTTCCCAAAGGAGTGTCATCTTTCCTGAAACTTCACTCTTTTCTTCTGACATGAACCACCGGCTCTAATTAAAGTCACAAAAACCCCCCTAAGTGACAAAGGCAAACCTTCAGAAACTGTTTGCAGCCTTTGACCTCCACCCCCACCACCATCCCCCAGCACTACCCCAGCTAGGTGAGGCCCAACAGCCCTGTCATGTTGTTTCCTTTTTTTTTATCCAATACCTCTTTAAAAGTTATTACCCAATCTCCTTTTAACACTTCTATTAAATCAACTCTTAACCATCGCTGCTTTAAGGACAGCTTTGTTGCAGAAGTGAAGTCTTCATCACTGACACCATTCTAAAAGTCTCCTCTGCTGGATGTAGGTTTGCTCGCTGAGCTGGAAGGTTCGTTTTCAGACATTTTGTCACCATACTTCGTAACATCATCAGTGAGCCAGTGTTACCTAGTATGGTGATGAAACATCTGAAAATGATCCTTCCAGCTCATTGAGCAAACCTACATCCAGAACCTCAACCTGAGCTACAAATCTTCTCAAATCTCGTTAGTCTCCTCTGCACCCTCTCTAAGACGTTCCCATCGTTCCTAAAACACAACAGGCACAAAACTGAACACAACATTTCAGATAGGGCCGACGCAATAGTTCATAAAAGTTTTAGCATAACCTCCTTGTTCTTCTACTCTGTGCCCTGGTTTATAAAATCCCACATTCCATCTTAAAAAGACAGATTCATCAACTGGTCCTACCACCTTCACAGATTTTTCTGTATGATACCCCTGTGTCTTTGTCTTTGGTCACCGCCTCCCTCCCTTCCCCTCCTCCTCCCCCCCCTCCCCCGATAAGGTTTTTACCTCAGTGTCTTTACGAAGCTGAATGGAGACTTTCATGAGAGAAGGTGATTAAAAGTAAACATGACACCAGGCACAGAAAGCTTCTCTCTCATTGGAATGGACTATAAATTCCTGATTAAAGGTAAATGATTCAGCTTCAAGCACAAACAGCAAGTGTTCAGAATGACAGAACCCCTTTCCTCCCTCCTACAGGGCTATATGTTATTTTCACTATTACTGGGTCTTTGCAACTCATTGACACTTTGAGGAAGAAGATGCAATGAAGGTAAAACTTACTTGAATTTGAATTGTGGAAACATTGTTAAGATGTGAACAACATTGAATAGTACTTCTTACAGAAACTGGCTCACAGACAAATGAATGCTCCCTGTTGCATTCTTACACTTAACACAACCTTCTTGTGAAAACTGAAAACCACTAAAGGATGGATTTTTGCTGGGTAGAGGATCTCAAAAGATTTGATGTGTAAATGTAGCTGGAATGCATTTGATCTAATCTGATCAGAATAAATTATGTTGTTGGAACAGGTTTGAGGAGTTGAATAGTTTCCTCCTATTCCTATGTTCAGCACCACTGAGTCAGCACTAGGGCTCTGTCTCAGTCTGAGGTTCACCAGGTACTGAGCCCTTGTCTGCGTGCTCTGTTCAATTCTACCTTCTCCTGAGGTAGTAACCCAACACTCCCCACTACCCACCATTCATCCTTACCTTTAAAGAATTTTCACAACAGTGCAAAGTTCCGTAACCCACGAGCTGGGAAAGGAAGAAAAAGAAAGAAACAGTGCAATGGAGGGATTAGGGTGAAGAAAGCACACACAGTAGGAAACATCAGTGACAAAAATAATTATTGATGTAAATAAAGTTAGCAGCAAGGAAGATCAGGAATAAGTCTACATAATACGTGGTACTGAACACAAGGAAAATTAGTATTGACAAGTATAGGGAAAAAACATGGAGCGATGAATTCTAAATTATTCAAAAGTAAATAAACTGGGAGAATCTGAAAATTAGTTTTTTACAAAACTGCATTAAAATCAAGAAGTACACCATTCCTTGAGTTTTTAGAAAGTCTCCAGTTAAATCAACAATTCTGGAAACCACTAGGTGGCACAGTAACATCATGTGTGAAATGACTGGAGCACTGTGTATCCACAGACTAATTGTGTCCATGCCAAACTCCTTCACCAGCTGTGTTTGGGGATAGTATTGGAGGATTTATTATCACATAACCTCACATCTCCAACTATTCACTTCATGTTCGCTTCATTGATTCCTCCTCTTCCCTTTATAGAGTCAAGTGAAAATAAATCAAACTCTTCATTTATCTTGACTGTCAGTCAAACAGTCCTTCCCCATCACCCTATGCCAATCTCAAGCGGTCATAACAAATGAAAACAAATACAATTTTGTTTGGTTCCCTGATGGCTTTCTCACAGTCGTCTTGTGCAGATTACTCAGGTTCTTGGAAACTTCCTGGAGGACTTTGTATCCTGCCCATCCCCCTTCTAAAACAGAAGCAAAACAAACTTCAGAATATTTCACCAGTAATTCTTCCAAACTCGGCAGATGTGTAAACCTACCTTCTCAGACCACAGACTGACTGGCCTGTTGAACATCTCAATTACTTATTTCAAATTTCCAGCATTTGCTATGCCATCATCCAATAACCAGGACAGTTCAACCAAACACAGTCAAGTTCACAGGAGTGTTCAGAAATTTAAAAATATTTACTGTGTCCAGCACACTGGACACAGTAAATAGTATATATAAAATTGTGTACTACTGAAAAAGACACATTTTGTCAAAGCTTTTCACCACACATATATCAGGACAACATGCAAGAAATACCAAACCAAAGGGAAAACGTTATTTAATTTGTACAGGAAGACAATGCTCATCATTGACAAATGGATATTGATTGATAAAGGCATTCCCAATGTGAACATGATGACTAACAGTTAACAGCCAAGCTTTGTATTTTATACTAGACAGGTTTATTCTGATTGGTCAAGGTATTGCCTGATAAATGAACCAGTCACTGTTCTTTCTGCCTGTAAATGATATGGCTCCGTGCATTAACATACAGCTTCCAGCAGGCATAAATGAATGACACTGAAAGCAGAATTGACACTCCTAAATTGGTCGCCAGCAAAACACACAAGATAATATAGCAAATGTTGTTCATTTACAGCGTCTCCGCTAATGGTGGATTTGATTTGTGAATTTCGTAACATCAGGCTGGTTAAGGACAGTCTGCACCTTGCTTGTCATGAACCGTCGAAGGAGATGTTGTTTAACTGCATCCATCAGTCTTCAGGATGTCTAGCCAACATACAGAGTATCACACTGGCACTGAAGCTCATATACCACATTAGTAGTTTGTGTAAACAGGCAGAACACATTTTTGGATTGACGTGAATTTCCTGTTAATAGCAAATAGCAATCACACTGCGACTGCATGGTAGTGCATGTGGCCATACACCCTTGTTTTTTGCAGACAAAGTACATCTGTACACACAGAGTCTATCGTATGCAACAAAATAGGTAACTGCCATTCTCTGGTTCATTTCTTCGGGCAATACCTTGACTAATTAGTGTCAACCCACCGGGTTTAAAATTTAAACAGTTAACAGGTTGGCACAGTGGTTTGCATATGCCAGGACCTGGGTTCAATTCTAGTCTTGAATGATTTTGCGTGTGGAATTTGCATACTTTTCCCATATCTGCATGGGTTTCGTGTGGAAACTCTAATTTCCTCCAACAGTCCAAGGATGTGAAGGTTAGATGGACTGGCCATGCTAAATTGTCCTTTTGTGTGCAGGCTAGGTCGATTAGCCAGGGTAAATGCTGGATATGGGATCGGGCAGGGACCGAGTTTAGGGGATGGAATGCTCTTCGACAGGTTGGTACAGTCTCGATGGGTAAATGGCCTCCTTCTGCACTGTAGGGATTCTATGAACTGACATTCCTCAGTAACTGGTGCATTTTCCATTCCATCAGCGTCCACTTGCCAACCAAAGTACCCCTGTGTTGTAGCACCAATGTATTAGTCTCTTGTTACTTTAGTATTTATCATGAATTATCCTGATGAATGTAAGACGAAAATTTTAGACAAAATGTATCTTTTTCAGCAGTACTCAATTTCTGTATGAACTAACAACTTGTTTTAATAAAATTGTACATGCCTTTTTTCTCTTTGTACACTGTGAATTTCTCAGTTATAAAACAATTTGAGATAGGGGTGAGAGAGCAAGTGTGTTGGACTGACAGTCCAAAAATATCCAATCAACTAAGGAAAATTACATTACATTCCCAATTTATAGAGAAGAGGACACCATGATTGGATGCACCAAGTGACCAATGAGGATCATGCTGGAAAATTAGGGGTAGCTGGTAAAATAAATAAATCTCAAGGAATACGTCCAACCTGAGTCAACAACCAGGGAGATGAAGTAGATGCTAGATAGAGCATTCCCAGGTCAGAATCTAGTTGATGTTGTACAATACACCACCTCCCTGTGAGAGGCGGCAATATTCAAGGCTATGGTTTCACCGGGAACATAAGTAGGCACTTGTTCTGAATTATTCTCCCCTCTACTTGGCACTATGACGCTGAACTTTCTCTTCCTTAACTTCTGTCCCCAGATATTCCACATTCTTATTCCACTCCAACACAAATACTTCAAATACTCCTCGATACTGCTGCAGCGTAACCCCTTCAAGATTTTCAATGAGACACCCTCACTAATTTAAGTGAGTGATGACGGGGAGAAGGTGAGTAATTGGGATTGCAGGATGGGAATGAAGGTGGGTAGGTGGGATTGCAGGATGGGAATGAAGGTGGGTAGTTGGGATTGCAGGATATGGGAATGAAGTTGGGTAGGTGGGATTGCAGGATGGGGAAGAAGGTGGGTAGAAGGGATTGCAGGATGGGGTTGAAGGTGGGTAGGTGGGATTGTAGGATGGGGAAGGTGGTGGGTAGGTGAGATTGCAGGACGGGGTTGAAGGTGGGTAGGTGGGATTGCAGGATGGGAATGAAGGTGGGTAGGTGGGATTGTAGGATGGGGAAGGTGGTGGGTAGGTGAGATTGCAGGACGGGGTTGAAGGTGGGTAGGTGGGATTGCAGGATGGGAATGAAGGTGGGTAGGTGGGATTGTAGGATGGGGAAGGTGGTGGGTAGGTGAGATTGCAGGACGGGGTTGAAGGTGGGTAGGTGGGATTGCAGGATGGGAATGAAGGTGGGTAGGTGGGATTGTAGGATGGGGAAGGTGGTGGGTAGGTGAGATTGCAGGACGGGGTTGAAGGTGGGTAGGTGGGATTGCAGGATGGGAATGAAGGTGGGTAGGTGGGATTGCAGGATGGGAATGAAGGTGGGTAGGTGGGATTGTAGGATGGGGAAGAAGGTGGTTAGGTGGGATTGCAGGATGGGGTTGAAGGTGGGTAGGTGGGATTGTAGGATCGGGAAGAAGGTGGGTAGGTGGGATTGCAGGATGGGAATGAAGGTGGGTAGGTGGGATTGTAGGATGGGGAAGAAGGTGGGATTGCAGGATGGGGAAGAAGGTGGTTAGGTGGGATTGCAGGATGGGGTTGAAGGTGGGTAGGTGGGATTATAGGATGGGGATGAAGGTGGATAGGTGGGATTGTAGGATGGGGAAGAAAGTGGGTAGGTGGGATTGTAGGATCGGGAAGAAGGTGGGTAGGTGGGATTGCAGGATGGGAATGAAGGTGGGTAGGTGGGATTGTAGGATGGGGAAGAAGGTGGGTAGGTGGGATTGTAGGATGGGGAACGTGGTGGGTAGGTGAGATTGCAGGATGGGGTTGAAGGTGGGTAGGTGGGATTGTAGGATGGGGAAGAAAGTGGGTAGGTGGAATTGTAGGATGGGGATAAAGGTGGGATTGCAGGATGGGGAAGACGACTGGGTGGATTGAGGGATATGGAGTGGGTAAGTGAGGTGAGGGCTATGTGGAGAGAGTAGATAATTGGAACAAATTGAGAGAAAGACTAATTTATGTCTGCTGCTAAACATTCCAGCCTTCAAACATTTTTCCATTCCTTCAGTTTCTTGGCCACTTCTGTCCAGTCCACATCCACCAAGATGCCACACCCAAAGTTCTCTCAGGGCAACTGATGCTTACCTCAGCAGCATGGCCTCTCCTCAAGGAAAAGTCACTATCATCACTTCGGAACTGAGGAAGGAAAAGAGAAAGGGAAAAAAAATAAAAGGAATGGGAAAGAGGCATAACTGGCAGGATAAGAATAAAGAATGATGCGGAAACAGTTAATGAATGAAAATAAAGTTAGAACATGCAGTAAAGATTATAACACCAGTGTTGTCACCAGGGCTTATTCAATTTTTTGTCCACTTCACTTTTAACAACTCTTGGGAATTGAGAAAAAGGATGGTAGCAACAGAACGTGTTTTATCAGATTGGCCAGCACCAGATTATCCTCCACCAGTACTGTACCCCAGTGTTACACAGTGACAGACCTGTCCCCACCAGTACTGTACCCCAGTGTTATACAGTGACAGACCTGTCCCCACCAGTACTGTACCCCAGTGTTACAGTGACAGACCTGTCCCCACCAGTACTGTACCCCAGTGTTACAGTGACAGACCTGTCCCCACCAGTGCTGTACCCCAGTGTTACACAGTGACAGACCTGTCCCCACCAGTACTGTACCCCAGTGTTATACAGTGACAGACCTGTCCCCACCAGTACTGTACCCCAGTGTTACAGTGGCAGACCTGTCCCCACCAGTACTGTACCCCAGTGTTACACAGCGACAGACCTGTCCTCACCAGTACTGTACCCCAGTGTTACATAGCGACAGACCTGTCCTCACCAGGACTGTACCCCAGTGTTACACAGCGACAGACCTGTCCCCACCAGTACTGTACCCCAGTGTTACACAGTGAGAGATCTGTCCCCACCAGTACTGTACCCCAGTGTTACACAGGGACAGCCCTGTCCCCACCAGTACTGTACCCCAGTGTTAAACAGGGACAGACCTATCCCCACCAGTACTGTACCCCAGTGTTACACAATCACAGACCTGTCCCCACCAGTACTGTACCCCAGTGTTACACAGTGACAGACCTGTCCCCACCAGTACTGTACCCCAGTGTTATGCAGTGACAGACCTGTCCCCACCAGTACTGTACCCCAGTGTTACACAGTGACAGACCTGTCGCCACCAGTACTGTATCCCAGTGTTACACAGTGACAGACCTGCATAATTGTTATTGATCTCAAAACACACACTGAAGGGAGACACAATCTCCACTTGTGGTATCCTCGTGACAACACTTTATCTAATTCGGAAGAACTGAGGAAATGAGTGGAAATATATTTGGAATGCATAAACTTGGAAAGTTGAATGTGCTATAAAGTAACACTCATGAGAATTATTAACAGCAAGACTTGAAACCAGGCATTAATGAGGAGTTAATTTGTCATGGTCAGGTATGGTGGTTAATGAAGGAAAAACAGGAAACCAACAAAAACTCATGTGATAAATGTAAGTGTCTGAGATTGAGTTTAGGGTTGATGCATGTGTGTAGGTGCGTGCGTGCGGGGGAGAGGAATGTGGGGAATAGGGTCAGACACAGAGGCGTTGTGAGAAGGGAGGGCACGTGTGCATAAGGAGGGAGGGGGGTTATGAGAGGGATCTCTATGCATGTGAGAAAATGATTCTCATGTCCCTGGGAGATGTGGGGCCATGAGAATCAGTGATGCATGTGAAGGGACTGTGTGCCTGTTAGGGCTGTGCATTCACATGGAAGGCGTGTGTGTAAGGCATGCGTGTAAGGCTGTGTATTCATGAGGGATATTTATGAGTAATTTTGTGTGAAAGCTGGGCATGTGTGCGTTCAGCTGAGAGGGGACAGTGAGTGCATCAGTGTGTGTATATAAAAGAGAGAGGAATAGGGATATATGCTCAGGCAGTTCCTTGTACACCAAAAGGCTGGTGTGTGTGTGTATGTGTTTTATAGAGGGGTGGGTATGTATGCATGTTTTAGAGGGGTGGGTGTGTGTTTTAGAGAGGTGTATGTGTGTTTTAGAGGGGTATGTGCGTTTGTGTGTGTGTGCGTGTTTTAGAGGGGTGTGTGTGTCTTGTGTGTGCGAGTGTACACAAGTGGGGTGAATGTTTGAGTGAGTGAGAGAGAGAGAAAGAAAGACATACACAGGGTAGGGTGCGAGATGGGTGTGTGTGGTTTGCATAAGGAGGTAAGTGAGTCAGGGGGATATGAGAGACAGAGGGCGGGGTGGGTGAGACAGAGGCTATGATGGACAGAGGGGTCGAGTGAGACTGCAGGGTCAGGTGAGACTGGTGGGGGTGGGTGAGAATGGGTGTTTGGGTGAGATAGAGGGGTGGGTGACAGATGAGACAGGGGATTGGGTATCCGCAAACAGAGCTTTGTATTTTGGAAGCATGAGTTCATACATCAATGCATCTTGGAAAGCCTCAAGTGTAAATGTACAGGTTTTTGGAATAGAAGAATTTCCTATCAATTTTAGGGAAATACATCTAAACTAATTCCCGCAGGTTTCTTAAGATATCCAAGTGACTTTTCTATAGAAACAAGTGTGATATGTTTGCGTCAGTCGATGGCGTGAAAGTGCGTGTGGTGTACATGTGTGTGCACGTACTGTGAATACTCAATATTTCTAATCTCAGATAAAATGTCTATTCTTAATTCAACCATGATCCTGAATAGACATCACACTCCATGTAGGCGTCATCCTTCCTCACTCAGAACAACAATATACTTCAGAAGATCAATCCAGGCATAATTATTGCCCTTCTGTTCTGAGAATATCAATTATAGAATTTGCAGAAATTAGAACATGAGTTGAGCATTGTGAACAATAATAAAGATCATTTTCTAAAGCAGCTTCCATAGACCCCGTTAGTTTCTAAGCTGGCCACTGTCCTGGGGTAAACCCGGTTGCTGGAACTAGCCAGATTAATAGGAACTAAACTTCTTCCAAAATGGTGATAACACCAGCAGTAGTACATTAGATACAAGCCCAGTGATACATATCCTCCATTTTACTTTCACTCGAACCTAAATGTTCATTCTGTTTCTTTCTCCATTAACGCTGCTGGACCTGCCAAGTTTCTCCAGCAATTTACTTTTGCTGGAGTTTAGTGTGAAGTTTGTTTTAGGTGCCTGGGAGAGACATCCAATGAAGACTAAAGAACAAAGATACTACAGCACAGGAACATGCCCTTCGGCCCATCAAACCTGCACTGACAGGATGCCTTCCAAAACAAAAAAAACTGCTGCCTCTATGCTGTCCATATCCCTCTACTCCTTGCCTACTCATGAAGTAGGGCTTATGCCCGAAACATCGATTCTCCTGTTCCTTGGATGCTGCCTGACCTGCTGCGCTTTTCCAGCAACACATTTTTCAGCTCTGATCTCCAGCATCTGCAGTCCTCACTTTCTCCTATTCATATGTCTGTCAAGATACCTCTTAAACATTGCCATTATATCTGTTTCTGCCACCTACCTTGGCGGCACTGTCCAGGCACTTACCCTGGTGTATTGAAAAAAAAACTGCATCTCACATCTCCTTTCAACTTTCCTCCTTCTACCTTAAACCTATGTGCCCCCAGTAATAGACATTTCTATCCTGGGAAGAAGACTCTGACTGCGCTTTCCTTTATTGGTCAGAGCATTGAGTACTGATCTTGGGAGGTCATGTTGCGGACATGTTCGGTCCTATTGATGTGGCCACTTCCAGTAACAGGTTTACTCCAGGACGGTGGGCAATTGAGAAACTAATGGTGTACAGGATATTGGTTAGGCCACTTTTGGAATACTGCGAGCAATTCTGGTCTCCTTTCTTTCGGAAGGATGTTGTGAAACTTGAAAGGGTTCAGGAAAGATTTACAAGGATGTTGCCAGGGTTGGAGGATTTGACCTACAGGGAGAGGCTGAACAGGCTGTGGCTGTTTTCCCTGGAGTGTCAGAGGCTGAGGTTTATAGAGGTTTATTAAATCATGAGGGGCATGAATAGGATAAATAGACAAAGTCTTTTCCCTGGGGTGGGGGAGTCCAGAACTAGAGGGCATAGGTTTAGGGTGAGGGGGGTAAGGTATAAGAGAGATTAAGGGGCAACTTTTTCACAGAGAGGGTAGTGCATGTGTGGAATAAGCTGCCAGAGGAAGTGGTGGAGGCTGGTACAATTGCAACGTTTAAAAGGCATCTGGATTGGTATATGAATAGGAAGGGTTTGGAGGGATATGGGGTGGGTGCTGGTAGGTGGGACTAGATTGGGTTGGGATATCTGGTTGGCATGGACGGGTTAGACTGAAGGGTCTGTTTCCATGCTGTACAGCTCTGTGACTCTCCATTCTTTCCATGCCGCTTATAATTTTGTAAATTTCTATCAGGTCGCCCCTCAGCCTCTGATGTTCAATCAAAAACAAACCAAGTTTATCCAATTTCTCCTCACAGGTATTCCTCCCCAAATCAGGCAACATCCTGGTAAACTGTACCCTCTCCAAAACCTCTGCATTCTCCTGGCAGTGTAACAACCATAACTATACACAATGTTCCAACTGTGGCCGAACTACAGCTCTGTACAGTTGCAACATGACTTGCCAATTTTTATACTGTCTGCCCTGAGTGATGAAGGTAAGCACACCATATGCCTCCTTGACCACCTTATCCACTTGTATTGCCACTTTCAGGGAACGATGGACCTATGCACTGAGATTCTTCTGCATGTTAATGCTTCTAAGGGTTCTGTCATTTGTTGTATACTTCCTTCCTGTATTAGACTTCAAAAATGCATCACCTCACATTTATACTGATTAACTTCCATCTGCCATTTCTCTGCCCAAGTCTCCAGCCCATTTTTCTCCTGCTATTAACTGAAGCAATACTGCTCACTATCTGCAGTCTTTGTGTTGTCCACAAACTTACTGATCAGGCCATCAACTTTGGCCTCCAAATCAGTGATGTACATTACAAACAACAGGGGTCCGAGCACTGATCCCTGTGCAACATCACTGGTCACAGATCTCCAGTCAGAAAAACTCCCTTTCACCACTACTGTCTGTCTTCTATGACTAAGCCGGTTCTGTATCCAACTTGCCAGCTCACTGTGGAACCCTTGTGACTTTATTTCCTGTATCAGTCTGCGATGAGGAACCTTGTCAAAGGCTATGCTGAGGTCCATACGACAACATCCACTGCTTTGTCATTATAGTCATCTTTGTCAAGCCTTCAACAAACACAATCACGTTTTTGAGACACACCTCCCACACAAAGCCATGTTGTCTATTGCTAATAAATCCATATTTTTTCGAATGCGAGCAAATCCTGTCCCTAACAATCTTCTCCTATAATTTCTTTACCACTGACACAAAGCCCACCGGCTTCTAATTTCCCAGATTATCTCTGTTGCCCTTCTTAAACAAAATAACAATTTTGGCCATTCTCCAATCATCTGGGATTTCTCCTGTGATTGAAGAGGATACAAATATTTTGTGAAATTTCTGTTATTTCCTCCCTCAGTATTCTGGGATAGATCCAATCAGGTCCTGGGGATGTGTCTATCTTAATGCTTTTTAAACCACTTAATACCATGTCCTGTTTTACATTGACATGCCCTAAAATATCAACATGCCTCTCCTAAGTCTCACCATCCATGTCCTCTTTAGTGTACACCAATGCACAAGGCATTTGTTATAGATCTTAACCACTTCACCTGGTTCCATATACAAATTCCCTCCTTTATCACTGAGTGGACCTACCCTTTCCCTTAGCTATTCCTTTGCTCCTTATTTATGTACAAAACACCTTTGGATTTTCTTTAATCCTGTTTTCCAAGGACATTTCATGGCTCTTTTTAACCCTCCTAATTCCTTGTTTGAGATCTTTCTTGTTTTCTTTGTATGTTTCAAGGGCTCTGTCTGTCTCCAGTTTCCTAAACCTTGGTTTTTCTTTTTGATTAAGCTCACAACTTCTCTTGTGATCCAAGGTTTTCAAATCTTGCCATCCTTATCCTACATCTTCACGGGAACATGCTGGTCCTGAACTCTAATCAACTGACCTTTAAAAGATTCCCACATGTTAGATGTGGATTTAACCTGAAACAACCATCCCCAGTCTACATTCCACAGTTCTTGCCTGATATTGTTGCAGTTAGCCTTTCCCCAGATTAGTACTTTCACCCAAGGACTAGTCTTATCCTTATCCATAAGCAACTTCAAACTTATAGAATTATGGGCACTGTTGCGGAAATGCTCTCCCACTGAAACTTTGATTCACTGCTGGGCTCATTTCCCAATACCAGGTCTAGTATAGGTCCTTCGCTAGTTGGACTATTTATAAACAGCTTCAAGAAACCTTCTTGGACATATCTAACAAATACCACTCCCCCAGCAACCCCATCACTCCCCACAATCCAAGCCCATGACACCAAGCAAATCCCAGTAAATATTACAGAAGTCAGAATTCCCCACCATAACAACCATGCTGTTTTCACAATTTTCCATAAACTGTCCACATACCTATTCCTTTATCTCCTGCTGGCAGTTACTGGGCCTGTCGTACAAAGTGAGTGTACCCTTCCTGTTCCTGAACTCTACCCATAAGGCCTTGCTAGATGAGCCCTCCAAAGTGTCCCCCCTCAATACAGCTGTGCTGATCTCCTTCAACAGCAACAAAACTCCCCCACCTCTTTTACATCCCCCTCTATCTTGCATGAAACATCTAAATTCTGGAATTTTAAGCTGCCAGTCTTGGGTCTGGAATCCCTATAGTGTGGAAACAGGCCCTTCAGCCCAACAAGTCCAACTGACTCTCTGAAGAGTATCCCAACCAGACCTATTCACCTATCTTACATTTACCCCTAACTTACACATCCCTGAACACTATGGGCAATTTAACTTGACCAATTCACCTAACCGGCACATCTTTGGATGGTGGGAGGAAACTGGAGCACCTGGAGGAAACCCACACAGATATGGGGAGAATATGCAAACTCCACACAGACAGTCGCCTGAGGTTGGAATCAAACCCGTGTTCCTGGCGCTGTTGCAGTGCTAACCACTGAGCCACTATGCTGCCTTTTTTCAAAAGCATACTATACCTGGTATTCCCAGGCTGTGTCCCATCCAAGTACTAACCAGGCCTGAGTCTGCTTAGTTTCTGAGATCAGATGGGATCGGGTGTTTTCAGACTAGTATGGACACAGGCTTGTTCTTTTCTTAACCAGGCTTGGATGGCCAAAGGCCTTGTTCCTGTGCTGTTTTGTTCTTTGTTCAAACAAAGGGAAACTCTATGTCGTGAGTGTACAGAAATGCTCCAACTGTCCCAGCCAGAATCTGAGCAAAGAGCTTTAGGGTGGAGTTGTTGATGACTTTCCAGTGAGGTGAGTGTATTTGTAAGGATATTGTTGGAATAAAGAGAGTAGCATTAAGGTGAATCATCTTCTGATGTCTGTAATTAAATTTCTCCAATGTTTCTTTTGTGTAGTGCGACACTGTTAATTGCTACCTTACTGTTAACAGCAGTCATTCTCACCTCACCTCCAGAGGTCAGCCCTTTTGTTCAAGTTTAGTTCAAGGCTATTAGAAGGTCAGGAGCTGAGAGGCCCTGATGGAACACAAACTCAGCACCACTCCGGATTGGCAAAAGCTTCTTGGTAACAAGACAACTTCCATCACCTTGCTGCTGATAGCTGGGAATTGACTTATGTGCTGCTGATTGACTGGATTAGATTTGTCCTGCTTTCCTATTTGGGAATAATGTAAGTTTGAGGCCAGTTTCAAAGTTGTTCTGGAACAGCTTGGCTAGGGCTGTGGTTAACCCTGGAGCAAAGGTCTTCAGTATTACTGACTAAATGTTGTCAAGGCCTACAGCCTGTAAAGTATCCAATGCCTTCAGCAATTTCCTGAAATTACATGGAATGCATTGAAATGGGTAAAGGCTGGTATCTGTGATGCTGGGGACCACTGGAGGAGGCTGAGGTGGATCATCCACTTTGCACTTCTGGCTGAAGGTTGTTGTGGATAGATAAAAGAAGCTGGGATTGTTCTCCTCACAAGACAGGGTTGACAGGAAATTTGATCGAGATATTCAAAATCACGAGTACTCTAGACATAACAGATTGAGATAGGGACCATTTGGGAAGGACCAAGGATGCAGGTTCTGCCAAACTCGCATCGGGCCCATGAACAATTTTTTTCAACAAAAAAGAAACCATTCCTATTGGTGAGAGGGTCAGGAACAAACTGACACCAATTAAAGGGATTGACAAAAGAGTCAAAACTGGTACAAGGGAAACAATGTATGGTACAGGGCTTTTCCGCAGGAGTTCCTTGGGATACCTGTACTTTAAACAAAATGTATAATTTTGAATAATGTATAATAATGAAAAAAAATGCAGGCTTATAGAGAAAACACAGGAATGTGGGACTAGGTGATTTGCCATTGCAGACAGATGACGGGTCAAACAGATTCCTCTGTGCTGTTGACACAGAATACAGAACATAGGACAGTACAGCAAAGGAATGGGCCCTTCGGTCCATGATGTTATGCCAAACATGATGCCAAATTAAACTAATCCCTTCTGCCTGCCCTTGGTCCATAACCATGGACATTCATGTGCTTACATAGAGGTCCCTTAAATGCCCCATCATATCTGCTTCCACAACCACCCCTGGCAGTGCAATCCAGATGCCTCCCACACTCTGTGTTAAAAAAAATCATACTCCTCACATCTTCTTTGAACTTCTTCCCCCTCACTTTAAATGCATGCCCCCTAGTATTAGACATTTCAAAATTGGAAAAAGAGTCTGCCCGTCAACCCCATCTACGCATTACAGAATTTTCTAGACTTCTATCAAGTCTCCCCTCAGCCTCCACTGCTCTAAAGAAAACAACCTCTTGTTATAGCTCATCCCCTCTAATACAGGCAGCAACCTCTTCTCCATCCTCTCCAAAGCCGCCACATCCTTCCTGCAATATAGCGACGAGAACTGAGCACAATACTCTCAGTGCAGCCTAACCAAAGTTTATAAAACTGCAATATGACATTCTGACTCTAGTACTCGATGTCCCAGCTGTTAAAGGGAATATGCCATATGCTTTCTTTACTACCCTAGCTGCTTGTGTGGCCACTTTCATGGAGCTATGTACCTTAACCCCAAGATCCTTCTGTACATCAATTCTGTTTGTTAACTCTAACTCCTTAAAATTTGATCTCCCAAAGTGCAGCATCTCACACTTACCTGTACCTGCGGTTATTGGATTCTATGACTCAGTGAAAATCATCTGACAGTAACAAGCTGGAAAAACCAGTGAATGTAAAAGGTGGGCTACTAACACAGATGAACAGTAACTGATGGAACTGATGCTAGCTGTAGTGAGGGAACTGTCAGTCACAGGACATCTAACTTCAAACACAGACTATATACAGCAAAGAAACAGATACATACAGCATAAAGAAGGGCATGTAACCAAAGATGCTGTGTCCACAATGCTACCTGGCCTGCTGACTTGAGCACGACACTAACCGAAAGACATGCAAAGTTCAGCAAGTACACTGATTTTACAGCCTGTAACAATTCTGCAAAACTGCTTTCTCTCACAAAAATGAGTGGCTGAGATTTGCAGCCTGCTTCCCAGATGCTCATTTTCACTTTGATAAGTTGGCAAAGCAAGAAGAGAAAATAAAACTGAAGTGATAGAAAATTTCAGGAGATACAGGAAGTCTTGGCTCGAGTGGAACCTTCGTGCAGGCGATGGGATTCTTCCCTCTGGATCCAAACAGACCGGATGCCAGCACTCTCAAACACTGCTTCATTGTAATAACAATTTGCATTTACATAACAACTTTAACATAGTATAATGTCATATGTCAATTCACAGGAACATTATCAAATAAAAATTTGATCAAAATACTTTCAAGCAAAGAGGTAGGTTTTAAGGAATGTCTTAAAAGGAGGGTAAACAGAGAGAGGAAGAGAGGTTTAGGAGAATAATTCCAGAGATCCATGCCTAGAAGCTAGAGGTTTAGCTGCCAATAATATACTGACAAAGACGCAAGACACAAGAAATAGTGATCTGAGATCTTAATGAACTGGAGTTTTCCAAGATAGGAGGGGATGAAATATTTCTCAATTTCTGGATTAATGCAAAGAGTGAAGCAGAGAGAAGATGGTACATGCTGTGGTTGATACATCAGTAGCTATTTACTTGAAAACTGAATGCAGATGTTGGACCACAGATGAACACTGGTGGATGCCAGTTGTCTCACTGCAATACAAAAATGTTGGGTAGTTTAACAATGAGCTTTATAACAAAACTGCCAAAACAATTAGCAATTTCAGCTTCAACCATATCACAGAAACCCAGGATTTTCTGTTGAGAAAAAAAAGCACAAACCAATGGGGAATAAAAGTCAATGGATCAAAAGAACAGAAGATGATTTTCAACAGGAACACTGAGCCAGCATAAGACTGTAATATTCACACTCCATAACCCAAATTCAATGTGCACTCTCTTAACCACACATTCAAGGTCTGGCAAACATAAGAATTGTGTGCATCCAGTCCCTCACAAGACTACCTGCGCACACAGGTCATGGGAGCAGGGTAAATAACCAGAGCTTCCTGACTGAGTGGGTAGAGTGCTGACAAACTGGGCCAAGCCTGATGTCTGGTCTTCCATCCAATTTTGTGGCTGCTGAATGAGAATCAAGAACAACCAGCTGTTGCTGCCACTAAGCGGTCCTAAACACCTCTTAGTGATGTGCTCGGATGGCCCGAAAATAAATTACTATCATTAACAATGAAAAGAAGCAAGGATTTACACTTAGCTACTGCCTCCACAGGCTCACCATTCAACAACTGATCAATTGCTTTGGAAATTCAATCATTATTTTTCAGGTAAACACAGCAACTAATCTACCCACATTAACAAATAAGATAAATGGGCTAGAATCATATTTGCAGCAAAGTCACCATTTAGTCCATTGTGTTTGTACTGGCTCATTTACCACAAGACAATTTTGTGTGTTTGTGACAGGACAGAATGTTTAAAAACAAAATTATAGAACGATACAGCAAAGGAGGAAACCATTGTGCATGTGCTGACTTTGGGTAAAATCATCTACTTAGCCTGTCGCAGTTTCTGTATAAGTTGCAGCCTTTCCCTAATTATATATCTATTAACATGCCCTATAATATGATTAAAAGAGATGTGATTTCCTTTTACATCAGTTGGTTTCTTCTGTTTGTTATAATACATAAGTTTTCAGTAAAACATTTATGACTAAAGCACAGATAGGTCGCACACCATTATGAGGAATCTGTAACCGCGCACAGTCTGCAGCTGATCCATAGTTATAATTACCAATTGTCCTCTAACAACTTAGAGCTTAAAGTTCAAGGTACTTTCATCAACACCCATAAAATGTAACTGAAAACTGGGACTGGAGTAATAAAAGTTGCAGGGCTATATTTAATCGTATCCTGGAAAGGTTTATTAGGTGAGGACGCGAGTCAGGCTGCCCATTAAATGTCGTTATTAAGCAAATCCTTGATTTTCCCTGATGTAAAACTAAACAAAAATCCATTAAAAAGCTTGTTAAAACAGAGGTCACATGACAGACCTCATCAAGAAATGATCAAGCCTGTAAATTACTGTGCAACCTCTGTAACCATTTACACTTTTCCTGCAGGTTAATGAATTTGCATTAGAACAGCCTCCACTTCTCCTGTTTCACCTTATAGCTGAAAACATTCTGTCAAATCTCCTCTGCACCCTTATATCCTTCCTAAAGTGTGACCACCAGAATGGGACATAATGCTCTGGCTGTAGCTAAACCAGAGCTTTATAAAGTTTACCATAACTTCTCTGTTTTGTATCCTTTTATGAATTCAAATTCCCATCTGCTTTGCTCACCACTCTCTCAATATGCCCTGCGAACTTTGAAGATCAACCTCACGGTTTTTTCCCCCATACACATTTTAGAACTGTGCCATTAAGTATATATATAGTCTGTTCTCATTCTCCCTATAGAACCTACTTACCCATTCTGCAGGTCTACCTATATCATGTTCGAGTTCATTTTTGAAACTCATTCAGGGGATATGGGCTTCCCTGGCTGGGTCAGTGCTTACTGCCCATCCTAATTGCTGTGGAGCAAATTGCTAAGCTGCCTTCTTGAACCGCTGCACTTAATTTGGTGTGGGTTGACCCACAATGCTGTGCAGGAGAGATTTCCAGGATTTTGACCCAGCTTGAAAGAACGCCAATGTATTTCCAAGACGGGATGGTGGGTGGCTTGGAACTGAACTTTCAGGGGGCGGTGTTCCCATGCATCTGCTGCCCTTGTCCTTCGAGATGGAAATTGTCCTGGATTTGGAAAGTGCTGTCTGAGAGTCTTTGGAGAATTTCTAATGCACACCTTGTAGATGTTACACACTGCTGTGACTGAGTGAGGTGTGGAGGGAGTGAGCGTTTGTTTATGTGGCGGTAATCAAATGGACTACTTTGTTCTGGATGGTGTTGAGTTTTAGTGTTGTTGAACCTGCACACATCCAGGCAAGAGCAAGGTATTCCATCACACTCCTGTCTTGTGCCTGTAAGGCTGGAAGTCAACTCAAAGTTTCAAAACTGAGATAATATAGTTTTCTTGGCAAGAGTTTTAAGGGTTCTAAAGCAAAATGGGAATTTAAAGTCAATGATGAACACACTGGACATGCTTAATAGTTTCATCTTATATTCCTATATTACACGCAACGTGAAACTGGGTGAGACATCACGCTAACCCAATCTGCTCACCCGAGTCAAAATATATTATGAAACCATGAGGCCAATGTATCAATATATCAATGACTATCGTAACTTAGCACTGTGTGCAGCAAAAATAGAACTGGGTGCAGCTTTTGAGAAAAGCTGAGAGAATGCCAGCACAAAGTGTCAGCACGAAGGCAGGGTGACCCTCTCCGGCATTATCATTTTCAAGATTAATGCCCATGAAGGGAATCTTAATCAAGGTCCACCTTCTCACCTTGAAGTCGTCATTTGCATTTTAAAAGATCATAAAGCTCAGAACAACATGATCTGTAAGTAAAAAAGGGCTCCATCAATCAGTGTAATAGGACAACAAACCCTCAGCAGTCAGTGTGTGAATCCTCACTTTGGGATTTATGCAGCTATCAGTGTTGTTCATGGCCAGCAAGGACAGCCAAGTGCCATAGTTCATTCTCAATTGGAAAAAAAACAGTGACAGCCATATTAAACTGCCCTGTGGGAATAGAAAACCACCTGTCCAGATCAATTTCTACACAAGTAGGCCAAGAGATGGTGTAGCAAGAGATAAAGAGATAGTGCATTAAGTAAAAATAGAAGGGAGAGTGAAGGGAAGAAGAGTTTTAAAGTAGTAAATCCACAGATTATTTTATTTCCTGGCTTCCATCAAACCTTCAGAAATGATTGATATATCAGAAATGGCACTTAGGTACCACTGGTTAATATTGTTTATAGTAGTACATTGAAACTGAGTGTGGAACAGGAGTGTGTTACATTTATGAGGTTTATAAGATAATGTTTTGGAACGGTCTTCAATTTAGAGTTAAGGGAGGTCTGTAATCTGACAGCAAGTCTGGATGGCTTGATTGTTAGACAGTAAAGCCCAGGCTGATTTACTATGAGGAAGGTCCAAGATTTTCATGCTTGGAAACAATGGCTGCAGCCTATGTGCTAACAGAGGAAACACTGCGAGTCTCCAAACTCCCAGAAAAGTGTTGAAATTGTCAGGTTGTAAACAGTTGTGCTTTAAACTGTCCAATTATTTCCAGGACGAGAAAGATTTGAGCACTTCGAGTAGCTAACTAGCATTCCAAACTGAATATAACGCCCATGTAGCTCACATTGCCACAGAGCTGAATTTTGATAAAGGGGAGAGTAAGGAGGAAGCCTCTCTAATACTGGGATTATTGGTAGTCTTGAAAAATGTGTTGCTGGAAAAGCGCAGCAACACATTTTCAGCTCTGATCTCCAGCATCTGCAGTCCTCACTTTCTCCTTATTGGTAGTCTTTTCAACATCCACAATTTTTTGTTTTATTTTCATGTGCAAGACAGGCATAGAATGGGAGACAACCTTGGGGAATAACAGAAATGGAAGAAAGCATAATTTTGGGAAGATTGAGTAAATCATTAGGTGCAGAAGTGTCGTGAAGAGGACTAAAGACTAAATATTTAGGATTTTAAACGTGCAGTTCTATGTGACGTACTTGATAGTTTCTTCCAAAGGTGAACACAGGAAGAGGTAGGATTAGGCATGGAATAGATATGCAGGTGGTGAATGACACGAAGAAGTGATCAGAGGTGGCCTTAGCAATAATGGATGTGACGGGATGAGGAAAACCACATGAGATGGCAAGACTAAGGCCATGAGTATGGTTTGGGGTCGAAATAAATGGGAGAGATTTATGGGGGTATATACTGTAAAATGATGGGGTGAAGTGAGCTGAAGCACTGAAAGTATTAAAATTTGAGACAGTTAGGTTATTGAATTATAGAGGAGTGAAAGGTCCTGGGGAACAGCCAAAAGTGGTGTTGAGGCCACCATCGGATTAGCCAATATCTTACTGAATGGCAGAGCAGGCTCAGTAGGCCAAATAGCCTACTCCTGTTCCTATCTCTTTGGATGATTTGTAAGGTAGAACACAGTGTCAAAAATTGTGGGTTCAAGACCACTTGCATACACTTGAGTAAATAATCTGGCTGATGCTTCCCGCATGGCACTCAGAGAGCACTGTACTGCTGGAGGTGCCAAACTGAGACCTCTTCTGCCACTTTGGTGTAAAATAGGTCATGGCCAATAATCAAAAAAGAGCAGGGACAATTTTTATTGCATAAGCAACATTACCACAACAGATTATCTGGCCAATGTCACATTGTGATATGTGTGCGAGTGTGTAAATTAGCTGCTGGTTTTCCCTACGTTACAATAGTGGCATACTTCAAAGAATAATGTATTATGGGACAACTTGAGATTGTGAAAGATATTTTTGATTGTCTGGGAAAAGCATAAAAAGTAGCAATATTGCAAGGTTAACTTATACATGTTGCAGAACTGTAGTGCAACACTGTATTGGAATAGGCTACAACATCTAAAACAGGATCAGAGCAAGTTATTAAAGCTTGTTCAGGAATTCTCCATTCCTAATAATATAAGTATGAACCATTCTCAGTGGTTTGATTGTAGTCAACTCTGAGCATACATCATTGAAGTCTCTGAAGTTTTATCTGTGTGTTTTTTATGCACTGTTTTACAATAAGACACACTGTTAGTACATAATGCTTCATAATATTGACTCAAGGTACCAGACAAAGAGAATGGGCATAGAAAGGGAGACAACAAAACTAACTTAGAAAAATATTTTTAAGCCTGTATTTTCAGAAACCATGTGGGCTATTGGTCTGACAAGAGTGTCTTGCCCTCAGATGTGGACAGCATAATCTGACATCAGCAACGAGGAGAGTATGTGAATTGTCAGTTCTTTCACTGTCCAATGAATTCTTACCAGCCTGTTAAGTTAAAATATAAAGATCTTATGCTACTGATCACAATTCTGAATGGAAATTTTCTCAGTGTCTTGTCTAACAATATTCACTGAATTAAGATGAATGAAACTACTCACTTACTTGCCAGGGCCTTGCATTGGGTGAACTGGCTGCCAGGTCCTTGGCGTCTTCAGGCTCGAAACACTCAATATAAATAATTTATTTCATTTTAGTATAAAATCTATCAGCCAAATTTTTACAGTGGCTTTTTAAAATATCTATTCCTGTTATGCAGATATACTGTGTGATACTTTCATTTGATCACATTGAATCCAGTGTTGTTACAGACTTGTAACCAGCAGTATTGTTCCCTTATATGGTTACCACTTGAAATTCTCCCTTATAGACACAACCTGGTTTGGAAGGTCATATCCCATGGTCTGTAACGTTTGGCTGTTTTTCACCGTTCAAGGAGATGCAGTAAGTTTTTGAGCTGGGTCAGCTCCGAGTCAAGAAAGAGATTCCAACTTGCGGTATGCACATGAATTGAGCATAAGAAGTACAGTTAGTAAGTTTGCAGATGACACCAAAATTGGAGGTGTAGTGGACAGCGAAGAGGGTTACCTCAGTTGACAACAGGATCTGGACCAGATGGGTCAATGGGCTTGAGAAGTGGCAGATGGAGTTTAATTCAGATAAATGCGAGGTGCTGCATTTTGGGAAAGCTAATCTTAGCAGGACTTATACACTTAATGGTAAGGTCCTAGGGAGTGTTGCTGAACAAAGAGACCTTGGAGTGCAGGTTCATAGCTCCTTGAAAGTGGAGTCGCAGGTAGATAGGATAGTGAAGAAAGCGTTTGGTATGCTTTCCATTATTGGTCAGAGTATTGAGTACAGGAGTTGGGAGGTCATGTTGCGGCTGTACAGGACATTGGTTAGGCCACTGTTGGAATATTGCGTGCAATTCTGGTCTCCTTCTTATCGGAAGGATGTTGTGAAACTTGAAAGGCTTCAAAAAAGATTTACAAGGATGTTGCCAGGGTTGGAGGATTTGAGCCATTGGGAGAGGCTGAACAGGCTGGGGCTGTTTACCCTGGAGCGTTGGAGGCTGAGGGGTGACCTTATAGAAGTTTACAAAATTATGAGGGGCATGGATAGGATAAATAGGCAAAGTTGTTTCCCTGGGATCAGGGAGTCCAGAACTAGAGGGTATAGGTTTAGGGTGAGAGGGGAGAGATATAAATGGAAACTAAGAGGCAACTTTTTCACGTAGAGGGTAGTACGTGTATGGAATGAGCTGGCAGAGGAAGTGGTGGAGGCTGGTACAATTGCAACATTTAAGAGGCATTTGGATGCGTATATGAATAGGAGGGGTTTGGAGGGTTATGGGCCGGGTGCTGGCAGGTGGGACTAGATTGGGTTGGTATATCTGGTTGGCATGGACGGGTTGGACCAAAGGGTCTGTTTCCATGTTGTACATCTCTATGAATCTATGAGAAGGAATCTATGATCCTTGATTTATTTCACAGGGGAGCTAGAGGGATTCGACAGGATAGTTTATTCCTGGTCTTTTCCCTTGCTGTTGGAGCCATCACAGGCCTCAGTCACTGACAGCGTGGGTTAGCTTTCTGATATGGTCACAAAGCAATTTCAATTAAATCCTTCCAGTGAGACTGGTCACTATACTTACCAGCACAGAGTTGGGACGATTGTTTTGAATTTGGGCATCTGTGAAGAACTCTGTGTTATGGTTTAATCGACCATGACCACCATAGTCTGTTGAGTCAGTGTCCAGAACAATTTTATATCTGTACACATTGATTTAAGGAAAAAGGAAGTTACAATTGGAAATGTTATTAAAGTTACACAAGCATGTGGACAATTCATTTACAGTAACAAATCTTACCGTGTGTACACTCAGAAAACTACAGTTCAGCATTCCTTCCAACTGGTTTACATCAATGGTTATCATCCAATGAGCCTTTTCCTATCCTAACCATCTATGCTATTCACCTTAACTATTCCATGTGTTCATATCCTTACCATTCTCTGGATGGGTGGGTGAGTGAGTGAATGAATGATTTTATTGTCACATGTATTTGGTAAAATACAGTGAAAAGTCTTTTGTCGCCACACTCTGGTGCCATTTTGGATTACAAAATGAATAAAAAGAAATTACTTAAATAGAGCTTCATCTTTAATTGACAGAAAAATATAAAGGCAGAAAAATATAAAGGCAGAAAAATAATAAATAATGTTCAACTTTACAGTCCTTCTTGTCTAGGATGGCTCCAGGGTTTCTATAAAGTGTTCCAATCTCCAGGCTGCAATGAGACCCGTTTCGGGTCCAGTCGATGCTCTAGGAGTCCCTGGCTCTGCTGACACCACTACGCCACGAGGGAGCCCTGATCCAGGCCCACTGCACAGCCAAAGGTGCAATCACCAACACCACCCTCTCCCATGCCCCCACCCCACATTAGGGCAGCATGGTGGCTCAGTGGTTAGCACTGCTGCCTCACAGCACCAGGGTCCCAGGTTCGATTCCAGCCTCGGGCGACTATCTGTGTCAAGTTTGCACATTCTCCCTGTGTCTGCATGTGTTTCCTCCCACAGTCCAAAGGTGTGCAGTTCAGGTGAACTGGCCATGGGAAATTGCCCATAGTGTTAGGTGCATTAGTCTGGGTGGGTTACTCTTCAGAGTGTCAGTGTGGTCTTGTTGGGCCAAAGGGCCTGTTTCCACAGTGTAGGGAATCTAATCTAAAATCATTAGGGAGCCCTGATCCAGACCGACTACATGGCCAAAGGTGCAGTCACCACCCTGCCCACACCACGAGGGAGCTCTGATCCAGCCTTCTCCGTGATGGCACCTCCTCCACTGGCAAGAACATGAGAAAAATAAGGTGATGATGAAAAAGGAAGAGATAGAAGTTTCTCCTGAGTTCCTTTGTGCAATTACCTCTTGATTGTCTCGGATTGAAGGTGGCGACTATTGTGGGCGGCACGGTGGCTCAGTGGTTAGCAGTGCTGCCTCACAGCGCCTGAGACCTGGGTTCAATTCCCGCCTCAGGCGACTGACTGTGTGGAGTTTGCACATTCTCCTCGTGTCTGCGTGGGTTTCCTCCGGGTGCTCCGGTTTCCTCCCACAATCCAAACGATGTGCAGGGTAGGTGAATTGGCCACGCTAAATTGCCCGTAGTGTTAGGTAAGGGGTAAATGTAGGGGTATGGGTGGGTTGCGCTTCGGCGGGTCGCTGTGGACTTGTTGGGCCGAAGGGCCTGTTTCCACGCTGTAATGTAATGTAATCTAATCTAATCTAAAAACCTCTCTATGGTTATCAGATTGAACTCCTTTGTGTTTTTAAAGCCCTCTGACAGACCCTCCCTCAGTATTCACTTTACAGTCACTTATTTGAATAAATTCTGTTGTGTAGAAGAAACAAAGATTTAGCTGTTTATCATGTAGAAACTCAAGACCCCTGGTGGGAAGATTCCAGTTAAAATGGCACCACCTTTGTGTACTCAGGGTAATTTTGTCCATGGAATGCCTTTTGATTTTTTTGAAATGGTAGCGGTTCTTGTGAAATCTGGAGAGCTCAGCATAGTAATAGCCACCTGATCAGGAACCAACCTTATTTGAGGACATCAGAGCAGAAACAACCGGCCTGTAAAAAAAAGCATTCTGTGCACAGTGAAATAAAATTTCTCGAAGCTAGCTACTCTCTCGAACTTTTCACAAAAAGCTTCTCTCTCTGCAAACACCCCCCTGCTGAAAGAATAAGGGGGAATTCACTTTCAGAAGTACTGAAATAGGGAATCCTCCTCTGAGGATTGGTTTATTCACCAGCTTGTATCAGAAGGAAAGGACTGGAAGGAATCAGAAGGACCCAAAGGAAAACAACTCAATGAGACGTCAGTGATTTTAACTGTACTTCTCTGACTTTGTTTTCTTTCCCACCGTAATAATTGTGTCTTGTCTGTTTGTATATATGAATCTTAAGAAAGGGTAGAGTTTGAGTTATAGATTACCAATTCAACTTGTTTACTTTTTGCAATTTGTTAAAATCAGTTTGATTCCTATAAATAGTTATTTTCTTGTAAATGAGGAAAAAAAATCTGGCAGGCATAATCTTTTAAACTGATTTAGACAGGTTGAATTGACAATTCAGTGGTTTGATCAGATTTTCACACTTGCTATGGCTCTGGGAATAATGATGGTTGATTTCCAACACACCACCCTTGTGAGTTCTGACACCAGCAATATCCTTACATACACCATCATTCCAGTGAAGATTTACCTAGACGGCAAGGTTTCTTGTACCACAGCTGCCAATGGCTTCTTTCCAGTGAATTCCTGTGCACTAATTAGGTGCTATTTCCTTCAGCTGGTTTCTTTCCAAGACATCTAGAGCAAACTGCAAAACTAAATTCACTATTATCTTCACAACAAATGTGCGTTTGCTAAATTCACTTTCAAGCAGACTGTCTCTAGCACACTGGCAGTCTGAGTAACTTCTTGATTGTTCTGTCTGTCCTCCCTCCACTTCATAAATCCAGAAGTTCTGTTGCTTGGCAACAGTAGTAATTTGCATATTTCTTCCTCACTAAATTATTAAGACCCCCCCTTCATTTCCAGGGATGTGTAACCTCATTAAAATACACTAACAAGCCACCAGACATTCCACCACTAAGACCACCAAAACAATTCTATAAAATGAAACAAAATGTCTCCCCCCCCCTTCTTAACACACACTAAATACAAAATGCACATTGTATTTCAATTTATATATTGTTCTTCATACCATACATTGTCTAAATTCACAAAAGCAGCAAAGCATTTGGGCCAGAAAACCAGAGAGAGCCAAATTGTACTGTGCTGCCTGCAACAAGCAATTAGCAGAGCACCAGGCTTCAAGAATACTTTAACGATTCATCTCAGCTACTTGATCCGCCTGTCACACATGCAGTTCGCTCTTATAGCAATGTTAGGACTATCATACAGTCTTATAGTGAAGAGACCACTCATTGTATTGTGTGGCAGTACCACTATGCTTAATGTCATGGATTCAGTACAGATTGGGCAGGTCAAAACTGGGAGTCCATGAGGTGCTGTTTGGCTGCAGCAGCAGAATTGTATCCACTAAAATGTGCAAAACTAATGATTAACATAAAAGCAAAATACTACACATACCAGCAATCTGAAATAAAAGGGATGAGTTTTGATGACAAATCATTTTGAAGTAATCTCTCCATCCACACATGCTACAAGACCTGCTCAGCATTTCCATTACTTTGTTTTCATTTTTGTAATATCCATCACGATATTGTAAACCTGAAATCAATGGGAATCACAGGGAGTACTCCCCACAATTTAGATCCATACACAAAACAAAGGATGATGATTTTGGTTGTTAGAGACCAATTGTTTCAGCTCCAGGAGATCTCAGGACCTAGGACCAACCATTTTTAGCTGCAATGACCTTCCCTCCAAAATAAACTCAGAGTGGGGATGTTCTCTGATGATTGCATGTTCAGCACCATCGCACCTCCTCAGATCCTGCAACAGCTCATATCCAAATGCAGAAGACATCCAGTCTATTAAGTGACATTGGTGATTCATGCCACACAAATGTCAACCATTGACCATCTCCCAAAAAAAAAGCATTTAATGTTTGCTCTTCAATGATCAAGGAATTACTGTCTCTTAATTTGCCAGTATTGACATTTTAGGATAATCATTGACCAGAAACTGAACTGGACTAACCAAACAAATACAAGTCAGAGTTTGAGAACTCTGCAGCAAATAATTCATCACCTGACTCACAAGGATCGTCCACCATCCACAAGGCTCAAGTCAAGAGTGTGATGGAATACTCAGCAGCAGCTCCAACCACACAAAAAAAGCACACGCAACAAAGCAATCCGCTCATCTTTACTCTGATTACTACCCTAATCATTCATACCGTCCACCACCAGTGCACAGTAATAGCAGTATACATCGTCTGTGAGATGCACTACAGCAACTCAACAAGGTTTCTTCCACACACCTTCCAAACTCTCAATCACTACTGTCTCGAAGGATGTAGGCAGCAGATGCATAGGAACATGCACGTTACCCTAGCCATTGATGCCCACATTCCATGCATGAAAAAAATACTTATTGTATGTGGTTTAAAGACCAGAATTTATCAGAGTACCAGAGGTAAGAGTGAAATCAGAGCTAAATTACTTAGATTATATGGACAAGTTGCATAGATTTAGCTTTTAATTCCTCAAGTAGTTAAGAATAGGGGGTGAACTAGCTAAAATGTTTAATGAAGTTGGCGTGGCAGATACTGAATCAACAAGGTAGGAACTTTGGAGAAGCAGCATAGTAAGCATCCGAATACAGCTTTCACCAAAAACTGAGCAGATGGTTACATAAATAATAGTTAAAAGACTAATGGAGTGGTGACCCTTATCAGAGGATGAATGTTTACAGGTAGGTGCATATATATATGCAGTATTCTGAAGTGACTCATCTGCAATGCTACAACTGAATACCACACCTCACAAACAGCATACTAGAAAGGGTGCACTATTGATTCACCTAAAATTGTGTCGGGGTTAAAGGGTTCGATTTTGAAAATGTTTTGCACAGATTTTGATTTTCCCATTTTTAGGATGTGCTATCTTATGAAGAGTTTCATTGCAGATATCCTGTCATGCTCATATTAACTTGCCTTACGTGATCCTCACTGCATTAATTACACAGCCAACCTCTTTGGAGGCTTTCTCATGCAATTGTGGAGCAGGAAAGGTGAGGTTCCCACTGCTGCCACAACCTTTCAATGGACAAATCACTGTCATTATATTTAAAACTTAGCTGCATCCCAAGAACTAGCTTACACACTGTTGTGGTTCTGTTCGCCGAGCTGGGAATTTGTGTTTCAGATGTTTCGTCCCCTGTCTAGGTGACATCCTCAGTGCTTGGGAGCCTCCTGTGAAGCACTTCTGTGATCTTTCCTCCGGCATTTGTAGTGGTTTGTCTCTGCCGCTTCCGGTTGTCAGTTCCAGCTGTCCGCTGCAGTGGTCGGTATATTGGGTCCAGGTCAATGTGCTTATTGATTGAATCTGTGGATGAGTGCCATGTCTCGTGACACGACCTGCTATCCTTAGTAGTCACACACGCAAATGACAAGCAACATGAATTCGACTGGGACAACACTACTATTATAGGACAAGCCAAACAGAGAACAGCCAGGGAATTCCTAGAGGCATGGCACTCATCCACAGATTCAATCAATAAGCACATCGACCTGGACCCAATATACCAACCACTGCAGCGGACAGCTGGAACTGACAACCGGAAGCGGCAGAGACAAACCACTATAAATGCCGGAGGAAAGATCACAGAAGCGCTTCACAGGAGGCTCCCAAGCACTGAGGATGTCACCTAGACAGGGGACGAAACATCTGAAACACAAATTCCCAGCTCGGCGAACAGAACCACAACAACGAGCACCCGAGCTACAAATCTTCTCACAAACTTTACATAATGTCCTCTTATGAAACCAAAGTGTCTCAGAAAGGGAAGCTAGCACTCTATTTTCCAATTAGAAACCTGAAGGTCCTAGTGGAAAGAGTGATCAAGATGTATGCCATCCCCCATCTGGTGGACCACCAGGAGAGACCAAACATGAAAGCAGATGGTGACTCAGGTCTATACTGTTGCCACAGTTGGACAGATCGAAGCAGTGCAGGAAAAAGATGAATGATTTTACTCTGCAAGGTTAAGACATATCATCTTCTTGTTACCTCAAACTCTCTAAATCTGTTTCTTCACACAAAGCTCACTAATGCTTGTGAACTCCCAACCTCACTGTTGCAGGAGTATCTTCACTCAACGGTCCTTATTCACCTTATCCTCCACAACTATTAATCTTTCAGACCTCTGGCTAAAAGCTACCACAAGCTACTTGGCAGCCTCCAAGTAAACACAAAGTGAGCAAGCACTCAGAAATGGGCGGAGAGTTATAGGATGCACAATGAGTAGGCACATGAGGTGGATGGATGTCCCTTTGTACGAAGTGACCTCGCAGAAGCATGCACGGCAAAGGTGCCCCCGAGCTCCACAGTGAAGTCCTGAAGGGCTGAGAGGTGGTTTCTAAGTTCATCTGAGATCAGCCATGATGTGGTTAAAAATCAAATTGTCCATGGTGCATTCAAATACATGTTGGTGAGGTGACATTAACATTAAGACCTGTAGAAGCAAATGGGGAGCTGCATCTGCTGGGCAACCTCCCAGATTTCCAATTTGAAAACTGACACCACCCACTTTCTTGGGAAAGGAGGGGAGATCAGAAAAGCAAATACTTAAATAAAGGCAAAATGTTGCAGGTGCTGGGAATCTGGAACAAACACGGAGTATGCCAGATCTGAGAGTGGACCAGGCCAGCATCTATGGATATGGAAACAGGGTTACTGCTTCGAGACTGGTATAAGTCTTCTTGATCAGTCATACTGAACTTCAAATGTTACCACCTTCACAGATGCTACCCGACTTGGTGAGTTTCTCCAGCATTTTCTGTGTTTGCTAAAAATGAGGCAAACCCCATGCATTAATGAGATGCAAATGGAAATAACCTAAGTGTTGTGAAACAGTGAGATTCTGATTTTGCTGTTGAAACCTAAAGGGGAGATTGGAAATTTTATCTTGAAGTTGAAAATCAGATTTTTCATTCTCATTATAGCTTCCCACATTTCTTGTCATTTACAAGATACCGTGCAAGAACTGTAATTACACTACATTAGACAAACAGGCAGAAAACTAGCCACCAGGATGCAAGAACACCGACTAACCACAACAAGACATGACCCCCTCTCACTAGAATCCTGACTAGAAGGACACCACTTCAACTGGGACATCACATCCATCTTAGCACAAGCCAACAGAGACATGCACAAGAATTCCTAGAAGTGTGGCATTCCAACCGGAACTCTATCAACAAACACATCGAGTTAGACCCCATCTACCACCCCCTGAGAAAAGGAACAGGAAATGACATCACCACAGGAAGTGACATCACCAACCCAAACATATAAATAGAAAGCAGGAATCATGTACACTGCTTCGCCTGAGGCCCACTGAAGATGTTTAAAATGTGTTGTTGGAAAAGTGCAGCAGGTCAGGCAGCATCCAAGGAGCAGGAGAATCGACGTTTCGGGCATGAACCCTTCCTCAGGAATCAGGATTCCTGAAGAAAGGCTCATGCCCGAAACATCGATTCTCCTGCTCCTTGGATGCTGCCTGACCTGCTGCGCTTTTCCAGCAACACATTTTCAGCTCTGATCTCCAGCATCTGCAGTCCTCACCTTTTCCCACCGAAGATGTTACCTAGTAGCATGACGAAATGTCTGGAAATGAACCTTCCAACTCAGCAAGCAAACCTACATCCATTTCTTGCTATTCCCCACATCACACAAGAGACAGAAAAATTCCTCCATAGGCTTGCGTTCCTCTGAGCATAGAAGGTTAACGGGTGACCTAGCTGAAGTACATCAGATAATAAATGGATTTGTTTAGGAGAGATGGGGAGAATTTTTTTCTTTACCAAAACAAGGGGGAAAACACCTACAGATTATAGCTAAGCAACTCAAGGATGATGTCTGAAAGGAACTTCACACAAAGGATCTGGGACATACTGTCCCAAAATTAGCTGGTTATTTTAAAAATAGAATTAAAATCAAAACAAATATTGCCATATTCTTCTGGGTAAGGGTATTAGGGTGACAGAACCCACGGCAAGCAAGATGGGATTAAAATATTGATCAGCCAGGATGTAATTTAATGGTAAAAACAATGACTGCAGATGCTGGAAACCAGATTCTGGATCAGTGGTGCTGGAAGAGCACAGCAATTCAGGCAGCATCCGAGGACAGGCAAATTATGAAGGGCTTTTGCCCGAAACGTCGATTTTGCCTGTCCTCGGATGCTGCCTGAATTGCTGTGCTCTTCCAGCACCACTGATCCAGAATGTAATTTAATGGTGATACAGTCTGAGGGAATGAATGGCCACCTCCCATTTCTATAATCCTATTGTGAACTTAAATGGTATTTCAATATGAATCATGTTAACCTTTAAACATTATTTAATTGAGATAGTATGTTTCTTAAATTGTAACATTCTTAAGATGAGGGCTACTGCTCTCTCATATTGAGCTCAATCTTTACATCACCAGCAGGTTTCTCATGTGAAGTTATTACCTGTTTAATGAGATTAGTTGATTGAAGATATTGTCAGCCCCAAGTTTGAGAGAACTATAGCAATGATCCATAGCTGCAAGGACAATAGTTAATCCAACACAAGAAATAATCAGAGGAGGAGAAAAGCATTATCTTGTTAATTAGAGTTTAGAGATGGGGCTAGTGTTGAATTATACAGAATCAAAGGCAGATTCAGAATGAGTAGTTTCACTCAGTGAGTTTGGATACGTATATAATTGTTGATAGGATAATTGAATAGAAAGTGAAGAAATCAGCTGCTTATTTACAACTGTTTTTAACTTTTGACACAATCAAAATTTCAGAAGTTGTTCAAGAGAAAGGCATTAAAAATGGTGAACTGCACTCTGAATTTGGGTTCTACACAAATATTGAGCTTGAATATGTAGCACATTGAATGCCAGCATTGAATTGCTCAAACATAGGAACTAGGAGCCGGAGTAGGCCATTCAGCCCTTCAAGCCTGGTCTGCCATTCAATACGATCATTGCTGATCTGCTCGTGGATTCAGGTCCACTTATCTGCCCACACACCGTAATCCTTCGTTCCTTTACTGTTCAAAAGTCTATCTTTTCATTAAAAACATTCAATACGTCAGCCTCAACTGCTTCACTGGGTAGGGAATTCCACAGGTTCACAACCCTTTGGGATAAGAAGTTCCTCCTCAACTCAGTCCTAAATCTGCTCCCCCTTACTTTGACGTTATACCCCTTAGTTCTGGTTTCATCCACCACGTGAAACTAATCTGACCTTATTTAGAGGCACCTGTCAGCAATAAAGGTAAAGTGGCCACAGTCCCAGAGGACCACAGGGCTAACCCCTCATTAGAGGGAGATGACTGGTGGTGGTTTAACCCGAAGGTCACTATGCTTCAGAGGAGGGGAAGAGGGTGAAAATGCAGCATCTATGGTGACCTCAGCTGGTACAGGATTGAACCCGTGCTGTGTGCATCATGATCCAGCTAACAGTAGTACTGAAGTTATCAGTCCCACTCCCAGTTTTGACCCACCAGTAGGTGAGTTGCTGGACTGCCATGGCCTGACAGTTTTGGAAGAGAGAAGCTTGAATAATTACAGAGAGACAGAGAGTCTGTTGGTGCTTCTGAATTCTACGAGTCAATTTTGCTGTGTTCATCAACTCATTTCACTGCCTTCTGTTCTTTCAATAGTCTCGCTAGGATAATTTCCACCTCTTTTCCAGCTGTTATTTAAGTACACAACCAATTGTTTTCTAACCTCCACTTCCCACTCCACGAGGACAATCATGACCTGTCCAGGCAAAGGATTTCCATTCAAACCAGCCCGTCAGCTGCTCAGCATTTCCCCCACTTTCTGGTTCCTTTATTGTTATGGTGCACGAGGTGGTCATTCGGCCCATTGTGTCTGCACCAGCTCTTCAAGTGAGCCTCTTTACCTACTTTCAATCTCCTGTTTCTTCCCCATACCTTTACACACTATTTCTAACCAAATAATCACCCAATGCTCTCTCGAATGCCTTTATTGATTCCAGACCATAACTATTTTAAAGAATTTTTCTTCCATCACCCTTGCTTATTTCACACAAAATTTTAAATCTGTGCCCTCCCATTCTTACTCCTTTTAGAAGTGGGAACAGTTTCTCCCTAAATATTCTTTCCAGTCCAGCTATGACTTTGAACAGTTCAATCAAATCTCTTCTCAGCCCTTTTCTCTCCAACAAATACAGTTACAATTTCTACAATCTAACGTTATGACTGAAGTTTAGAGGGTAACAATGAGAGGTAGAGGAAGAGATTCTATTTCTAATCAAACTACCTCGATAATGAACTCCTTAATGTCTTTAAGGGGTGAAACCTGAAATCTTTACCAGTCCAGACATGGCCCCAACCCCCAAAACTGTTAACTCTTGACTGTCCTCTGTAGTAGCCCATAAAGCCAACGAGTTGCATCAGAGTTGGTAAATAAATGCTTGCCTAGCTAGTGACACCCACATCCTGAGAATCAATAGGAGATAAAGCAGGAAGTTTTTCAAACAGAATAAAGAGCAGCTTGCGAAAGTGTTGACTGTAGCAGTTTAAATCCAGGTACAACAACACATTACTGAAGCTATGTTTATACTCGGCTTTCTGGAGGCAGCAATCAGTGCCGATCAAGATGCTCAAGAGTAGAAAATGCATTTCCCAGTGTTAAATTGCTCAGCAACTTCCTCATCCAGCCATCTGCTGCACAGGATTAAATTACCATTAACACAACAATGTGCAGAGCAACAACACAGGGAAACAGAGATAAAGCGAAATGGTTGAAACTAACTTCTAACTGATGCAGCAAGTTGAAGAAAACTGAAGATTTTCTTTCCTCCTAATTCAGACAGAGATTTCAAAGATTTTAGTGGTAATTTCCCAGGTGACTATTCGTGGTGCTTTGTGGTAAATAGGAGAAAGTGAGGACTGTAGATGCTGGAGATCAGATTACATTAGATTCCCTAAGTGTGGAAACAGGCTCCTCGGCCCAACAGGTCCACACCGACCCTCCGAAGAGTAACCCACCCAGACCCACTCCCCCACACTACACTTACCGCTGACTAACACACCGAGGGTGGCACGGTGGCTTGGGTTTCCTCTAGGGTGCGCTGGTTTCCTCCCACAGTTCAAAGATGTGCAGGTTAGGTGAATTGGCCAAGCTAAATTGCCCATAGTGTTAGGTACATTAGTCAGAGGGAAATGGGTCTGGGTGGGTTATTCTTCAGAGGGTCACTCTTCGGAGGGTCGGTGAGAACTTGTTGGGCCGAAGGTCCTGTTTCACACTGTACGGAATCTAATCTGATCACATCACCTAACACTATGGGACAATTTAGCATAGCCAATTCATTTAACCTGCATAGATTAGATTAAGTTAAAAATCACACAATACCAGGTTATAGTCTAACAGGTTTAATTGGAAGCACACTAGCTTTTGGAGCGACGTTCCTTCATCAGGTGAAGGAACGTCGCTCCAAAAGCTAGTGTGCTTCCAATTAAACCTGTTGGATTATAACCTGGTGTTGTATGATTTTTAACTTTGTACACCCCAGTCCAACACCGGCATCTCCAAATCATGACTACTATAGATTAGATTAGATTACTTACAGTGTGGAAGCAGGCCCTTCAGCCCAACAAGTCCACACCAACCCGCCGAAGTGCAACCCACCCAGACCCATTCCCCTACATTTACCCCTTCACCTAACACTACGGGCAATTTAGCATGGCCAATTCACCTAACCCGCAAATTTTTGGATTGTGGGAGGAAACCGGAGCACCCGGAGGAAACGCTCGCAGACACGGGGAGAATGTGCAAACTCCACACGGTCAGTTGCCTGAGGCGGAAATTGAACCGGGTCTCTGGCGCTGTGAGGCAGCAGTGCTAACCACTGTGCCACTGTGCATAGCTTTGGATTGTGGGAGGAAACCGGAGCACTTGGACGAAACCCACAGAGACATGGGGGCAATGTGCAAACTATACACAGACAGTCGTCCGAGGAGGGAATCGAACCCGGGTCCCTGGCACCGTGAAGCAGCAGTGCTAACCACTGAACCACCGTGCCATCAGGAAGAACTTATGATCGAAACATTGACTCTCCTGCTGTTTGGATGCTGTCAGACTTTTCCAGCACCACACCCTTTGGCTTTATGGTAATTGTCAAGAATCTACCTGTTTGTGGTACAGGGCAAGCGTTATTTGAGGAAGTTTACTGCCACCAGTTCTCCTTTGCTTTGTCATTGGATTAATGATCAATGGTAGAAATTACACCACTGTACAGTATCTACAGAAGAGGCAATGTACTTTAATAACAAGGTTTAGTGCATGACGGCAATAAGTGCAACTACATTTGGTCAGGAATAATTACCATGACTTTCAGGAACTGCTATAGGTATATCTGTTCCCTCTGAAAGCTAGAGTAGAACTCTATGTTTTCACACAGACTGGATGCGATGTGGGTAAAATCAGTGGAGCTAATGTAACATAATATTTGGCTCTTCAGAACTATTAGCTCACACAACAATTTTATTGTCGGAGTTTAGTAACATAGAGGAGGTGTTATTGGACCAATAAGCTCAAGGTTTGAATGAATAAGCTGGAGGCACTGGCTGGAATTTAGTGTCCGCCTCGGGGTGAGTTTGGAAGCAATGAAACATGGGGAATGGAATTTAATAGATTAGAACTTCCACCTCCACCCTGGTTAAGCTCAGGACAGGGAAGGCTCACTGACAGCTTCTCCGTTCAGGTGCACTTATCCCAATCAAATTTGGCATCTTAACTTTCGGTATAGTTGGTGTTACATCTGGCATATCACCCTGCTGCTCTTCATTGTACAAGGATTGAGCTCTTAATGTGATAGCAATGGTAGTATGGAAGTCCGGTCACAAGATTGCAGATTGTGTTTGACTACAATTCAATTGCTGATGGCCCATAGATCTCATGAATGCCCAGTTTAGAGTTACTAGATCTGTTGGAAATCTAACCCTATTAGAATGGTAGTAATGCGACACAAAATGAAGAAGAGTACCCTGAAAGCAGAACTTTGTCTCCACAAGAACTGTGTGTTGATCATTAATGTCATGGATAGATACATCTGCAGCAGGCAGATTAATGAGGATAAGGTGAAGTTCATTTCTCTTTTCCATTGGCTGCCTCACGACCTGCTGCAAACTCAGTCCAGCAACGGTCTTTAAGAGGTTTATAAAATCATGAGGAGCATGAAGAGGATAAATTGACAAAATCTTTTCCCTGGGGTGGGGGAGTCCAGGACTAGAGGGCAGAGGTTTAGGGTGTGAGGGGAAAGATGTAAAAGGGATCTAAGGGGCAACTTTTTCATGCAGAGGGTGGTGTGTATATGGAATGAGCTGCCAGAGGAAGTGGTGGAGGCTGGTACAATTACAACATTTAAAAGGCATTTGGATTGGTATATGAATAGGAAGGGTTTAGAGGGATCTGGCAAATGGGACTAGATTGGGTTGGGATTTCTGGTCGACATGGACGAGTTGGACCGAAGGGCCTGTTTCCGTGCTGTACATCCCTATGACCAAGTACTCCCAGGCTGCCTTTGTCCTACTAGATGGTAGAGGTTGTGGGTCTAGAAAGTGCTGTCAAAGCACTCTAGGTGAGTTGCTGCAGTGGATTTGGAGACGATATACACTGCTGCCATTGTTCATCAGTGAAGGAAATAAATGTTGGTTTTAGGAGAAGTAAATATTGAAGGTAGCAGATGGAGTGCAATCATACACGAATCTTTCCCCTAGATAGTGGAGTTTCTTCAATGTTGTTGGAGCTGAACCCATCCAGGAGAGTATTCCATCACCCTCCTGACTTGCACCTTGGAGATGATGACAGCTTTTGGCCAGCTTAATTTATTTACCACAATTCCCAACCTCTGACTTTTTTTTTAGTGAGTATTTGTATAGTGAGCCCAATTACATTTTTGATCAATGGTAACCTCCAGGATATTGATAGCTTGCGATTCAACAAAGATAATGACATTGAATGTCAAGGGGAGATCAACAAATTCTCTCATTGAAAATAGTCATCATACAGCAGTTGAATGACACAAATGTTACTTGCCACTTCCAGTCCAAGCCTGGTTGTTGTGCAGGCCTTCAGTAAGATACTTAATACCATGCAATCATCAGCAAATATCTCCACTTCTGACTGTCAGCTTGATTTGCACCCTAAAAACCATATTCAACATTCACTCCTGGACCATCATGTAGTGGCAGCTATGTCTGCTATCTACAAAATGCACTGTGACAACTCATCAAAGCATGTTTTAACCGTACAACCACTACCAAGCAGAAGGGCAGAGGCAACAGGCACATAGAACAATCAGCAGGTACAAACTGCCCACTTTTTCACACATCCACCCTGACTTGGGGAAATAACTGTTACTACGTTGTTACTTGATTAAAAATTTGGAACCCTTGAGATTGGTTGAGGTCTCCAGATGTGGACTCAATGGAGTTTAGAAGGACAAAACTTACAGAATACTGAGGGGCCTGAACAGATGCAGAGATGTTTCCACTAGGAGAGATTAGGAGACAAGAACACAGGCTCAGAGTGAAAGTACAACCCTTCGGAACGAGATGAGGAGAAACTTCTTCAGCCAGAGGATGGGGAATCTCTGGAACTCACTGTTGTAGAGGTGTGTGGAGGCCAAGTCATTGAGTATATTTAAGACAGAGATAGATAAGGTTATAGGAAGAAGGCAGAATAGGACTGAGAAACATATCAGCCATGATCAAATGGTGGAACTGACTTGATGAGCCGAAAAGTCTCTTTCCGCACTGTAGGGTTTCTCTGAATTAGGCCATTCAGCCCATCGAGTCTGTAATGACCCTCCAAATAGCATCGAACCCCTGCCTACTGTCCTATCCCTGTATCTGCACATTTACTACGGCTAATCTACCTAATCTGCACATCTTTGGACCGTGGGAGCAAACTGGAGCACCCACCAGAAACTCACGCAGACTCGGGGAGGAAGTGCAAACTCCACACAGTCACCCAAGCAGGAATCAAATCTGGGTCCCTGGCACTATGAGACAGCAGTGCGAACCACTGAGCTACTGTGCTGCTTAAATTCTGCCCCTATATCTTATGATACCATCACTGTGTGTGCGCACTGACACTGCTTTGAGTGCAAGAGTGCCAGTAATTGGCTTAAAACCACAGTCTTCATTACAATTAGAGATAGGCTGTAAATGCGGTTGCAGGCAGTGATGTGTACATGTAATTACTAAGTTAAAACAAACAGGAGGTGACCGTTAGGTCATGGGCTCAGGCCTCATGCTGGAGTTTCATTGTTCAGACCAACACTTACTGTGCTGGGAGACCACTGTATTGTTGCAGTGATGTCATTTGAAAACCTAGACATTACATGTAATGCATACATTAGTTTGTTGCCCAATCAAAACATCCCTCTTTATCCAAAATCAAAAATAAAGCTCAAGTTTGAATTAAAGACCAAGTTCACAGAATTGGACCCAGGAACGAAAATCAGATCCAAATGTTCCAAGGAGAGAAAGGGTAGAAATCAGTAAAGAATGAAACAAATGACACATTTAATTGTTGACTGTGCTGAAAATTACAATAATATTCAGAGGATAGTGCAAAACCTGCAAAACAGACCTTGCAGAATGTTGATTTACAGAGTGGGTTGCTGATGACACAGTCATTAGCACTGAATGAAGGACGTATGTTTACAATCACTGTGAGAGCCAAGCACAATGCTCAATGTGAATACTGTTTGATTTCCTTTCTCTTGAGAATATTATCTATACCAGCTGTACAACTGGGTTGTCAGGATGCAAAACTGAGAAATCTTATCATAATATAGTTAAATAACTTACTCCTGCCCTCCAGAATCAGAAAGTTATGACTTCAATCTGCATTCCACAAAATCAAGCATCTAATCTATGCTGTTACTCCCTCTCCTATTAGAGGGAGTGTTGCACTGTCAAAGGTGTAATTGTTCAGATTTGTTAAACCAATCGGCTCTTCCAGGTGGTCATAACTTCCTTTGAATTTTATAGTAGTTCATTTGAATCAGGTACAAGAATTAGTCCATTCACCCCTTGAGCTTGCTCTGCCATTCAGTAAGGTGATGCGTGAGCTGACTGTGGTCACAACCACATATTCTGGCCTACCCCTAACAACATTTAACCCGCATAATCTATCCACCTTTGTCATAAAAATGTTCAATGAATCTATCCCCCCATTCTCTGGAGAAGAGAGTTCCAAATATTAACGAATCTCGGGGAAAAGCATTCTGCCCATTTGTCTTCAACAGTCCCATATATCTAGTCCCTTTCAGAAGGGGAAACATCCTTTCAACACCCCTCATTTTGAGTCCTCTCAGGGTTTTGCATGACATCACTTCTTATTCCTCAAAACTCAAGTGCATTCAGGCCAATCTTTCTTCAGAGGATAACAATCCTTGTCCAAAGTGGAAAAGAATAATTCTCACTGGGGTCCTGGCCAATATTTGTTTTTCAACCAACATCACAACAACAAAGTCATTTTGCAGTGTATAAATCAGTTGCTGTACTTTGCCACATTGTGAGAAGACTTCTAGATGTATATGAGGCAAAAGTGAGGACTGCAGATGCTGGAAATCAGCGTGTACATTAGAGTGGTGCTGGAAAAGCACAGCAGGTCAGGCAGCATCTGAGGAGCAGGAAAATCGACGTTTTGGGCAAAAGCCCACATTGGTTGCAGACTGTTTCAATGACATAATGAAAGGTGTGGCACTAATTCAAGTTCTTTCTTGGTTTATGGAAGTGCAAATCTAGCCATGTTTTCCTAGACGCCCATCACCACCAGTCAGGCTCCACCGCACGCATAAGAGATTGTGCACTGGATTGGGTGTAATCCGTCTTCACTGTGAGGTTCCCTGTCCTTCGCGACTTACTGTGGATTGGATTCACTGGGAAGAGGTATCAGGAAGACCAAAAACAAATCATGGAAGAATATGTCCGGTAACTGCAGGCCATCTTAATCTTAGTGCAGGGAAAGCTTTTAGAAGTAATGACTCTTGATTAGGTCAAACCAAGGAAGGTCATTATGGATTTGTTGAGCGGAGGTGTTCACAAACTCGAGTGAGCTTTTGATAAGGGATCAGAAAGGGTGGATGAGGGGTTGAGAAAAGGCAATTAATAATAACAGGATAAAAGGCCAAGAGGTGTTTGATAAAAGGTCACACGATGACCTCGATAATCTGAAGTTTCACAGTTTCAGGGAAAAGGGGTTAGGTGGCAAAACTAGTTGAGCCATTCTTACAGAAATAGGAGAGGATGATGAATGGCCTTTGTCTGTGCTGTAACTAATGGAGGAGTGTGTTGGCTCCTGTAGCAAAAGTACCAGCACAAACGATCAAAAAGCACATGGAGATCAGCTTCCAAGGAAGGTGAACAAACCAAAAATTCTCAGACATACTTATGTGCAGAGACTCCGGAAGCAAAGTTTAGCTGGTGAGTTTATTCAAATAGAAACAGTTATATTAGCAATGGTTTATCTCAGACAGGACAGCCTGAAACACTTATGGAGTCTTCAAATTAAATATAAACCAAGTTGACTGGCATTTGACAATAGTTATGACCACGGGTGAAGGAGTGCTCTTGGTCTCTAGTCCGACATGGTGGCTCAGTGGTTAGCACTGCTGCCTCACAGCACCAGGGTTTGATTCCCGCCTCGGGCGACTGTCTGTGTGGAGTTTGCACTTTCTCCCAGTGTCTGTGTGGATTTCCTCCCACAGTCCAAAGATGTGCAGGTCAGGTGAATCGGCCATGCTAAATTGTCCATAGTGTTAGGTGCATTAGTCTTCAGAGGGTCGATGTGGACTTTGTTGGGCTGAAGGGCCTGTTTCCATACCTAGGGAATCTAATCTAAAAAAAACACTTAATGGTAAGGTTCTAGGGAGTGTTGCTGAACAAAGAGACCTTGGAGTGCAGGTTCATAGCTCCTTGAAAGTGGAGTCGCAGGTAGATAGGTTAGCGAAGAAGGCATTTGGTATGCTTTGCTTTAATGGTCAGAGTATTGAGTTGGGAGGTCATGTTGTGGCTGTACAGGACATTGGTTAGGCCACTGTTGGAATACTGCGTGCAATTCTGGTCTCCTTCCTATCGGAAAGATGTTGTGAAACTTGAAAGGGTTCAGAAAAGATTTACAAGGATGTTGCCAGGGTTGGAGGATTTGAGCTATAGGGAGAGGCTGAACAGGCTGGGGCTGTCTTCCCTGGAGCGTCGGAGGCTGAGGGGTGACCTTATAGAGGATTACAAAATTATGAGGGGCATGGATAGGGTAAATAGGCAAAGTGTTTTACCTGAGATCGGGGAGTCCAGAACTGGAGGGCATAGGTTTAGGGTGAGAGGGGAAAGATATCAAAGGGACCTAAGGGGCAATCTTTTCATGCAGAGGGTGGTGCGTGTATGGATTGAGCTGCCAGAGGATGTGGTGGAGGCTGGTACAATTGCAACATTTAAGAGGCATTTGGATGGGTATATGAATAGGAAGGGTTTGGAGGGATATGGGCCAGGTGCTGGCAGGTGGGATTAGATTGAGTTGGGTTATCTGGTTGGCATGGACGGGTTGGACCGAAGGGTCTGTTTCCCTGTACTTCTCTATGACTGGTCATTACATAAATTAGACCACAAGGCATGTGAGATGTAGGCTATTCAGCCCATCAAATCATGGTTGATTTGAAAATCCTTAACTCCACTTTTCTGGACGTCCTCATAGATTTTTAATGAGTAAGGGAATTGAAGACGATCTCAGCCTTGAATATACTTAATAATTCAGCCTTGACAGCCCCCTGAATTAAATAATTCCAGTGATTCTCCACCCCATGAGAGAAGCCATTCCACCTCATCTTCAATTCTAAACACGCAACCCCTTACTCTGAGATGATGCCCTCTGGTCCTAGACTCTCCCTCTATCCTGTCAAGTTCTCTAAGATTTTTGATTGATTCAATAGAATTTGCCTCATTTTTCTATATTTCAAGGTGTACAGGTCCACTCTACTCAACCTTCCCTTATAAGATAGTCCCTCCATACCTAGTATCAGACTGGTGCTCTGACTGCCTCCAAGACATTATCCTGTTCACAGCATAAATGGAACAGTTTTGCTCAGGATCTTAATGGCAGACTGACATATGCAGAAAAATTGGATCAGTTAGGACAATGTTTTATGAAGTTTAGAATGAGGGGACATCTCATACAAACCTATAAAACTCTAACAGGACTATACAGTCATGATTTGGAGATGCCGGTGTTGGACTGGGGTGTACAAGGTTAAAAATCACACAACACCAGGTTATAGTCCAACATCAGGTGATGAAGGAGCGTCGCTCCGAAAGCTAGTTTGCTTCCAGTTAAACCTGTTGGACTATAACCTGGTATTGTGTGATTTTTAACTTAGGACTATACAGGGTAAACACAGGAAGGATGTCGCCAGTGACCGGGAGTCCAGTACCTGCAGTCACAGTCTAAGGATTCAGGGTAGGCCATTTAGGACTGAGATGGGGAGAAATTTTGATATTCAGACAGTGATGAGCCTGTAAAACTTGCTGCCACTTAAAGTGGTTGTGGCCAAAACACTGAATGTATTGAAGAAGGAGTTAGATATGGTTCTTAGGGCTGAAGGGGTCAAAGGGTACAGAGAGAAAAAGAGAGAACAGGTTACAGCCACGATCGAATTAATTGTAAGAGCAGGCTCGAAGGGCTGAATGGCTGATTTTTGCTCTTATTTTCTATGTTTCTATATTGACATGGCCATTTAGATAATTTATCTACATTAGCTTCAGCAATAGAAAATCCATTAAGTCTCTTTAACAAACAGAAAATTACTGACTTGTTAAAATTTCACGAAGATGCAGAACTTGTTACCTTGGTTTGCAGTATAGCATTAAGAATACCTAGGTTTCTAAATACCAAAAAAATACACACACACACTGGAAAATGGGGGAAAAAAATATCAATTTCTCCCTCTCTGCACAAATTCACTTTTTGAAAAGGAAAACAACTTTTGGCCAACCATGCTTAGTTCTTGAAGGCAAAAAGAATAAGGTGTGGAATGCTCAGATGGCAGTTTGTCTGGCATTCTGGCATCTGTAGACCTTAAGTGTCACTGACATAAGGAGTTGTCGCTGCGATCTTCGTAAATGCAACGTTCCTAGCAAACAGTATTGACAATGTTTCCAGAGTCTGTTCAAGAGGAAACAGATTTCTCACTGCTTTCACAACACACTTGCTAGAAACTGGCGAGTAGGGCTGGGAGACTCTTTTTCCAGCAGGCTGACCACCAACTACAGACATTGCAACCTGTGACACTCATAAATCAAAGCAGGAGGCCTTCGGTAAACAAACAGCTATCACAAGACCCCGTAGAAAGGTCTTGTTTAAAAGAAAACAAGTTTCAATCTCCTTTGATGATCATATCTTATAAAACAAAAAAGAAAAATTGCTGGAAAATCTCAGCAGGTCTAGCAACACCTGTGGAGAAAAATCGAGCCACCCTTCTGCAGAACCGTTCTGAAGGTGCAGGTTCTAAATGCAGGTCAGCTTCAGACAGTGTGTTCAGAATGAGGGAGAATGGAAGATTGAAGCAGAGCATGTATACAAAGCATGGATAGAAAGAGAAGCACAGATAGATAGGCAGAGGACAAGAGAAAGAGGAAGAAAATGCAGAGGGTTAGGTGGGGGGGACATGATTATCAGAAACAGAAGGTGAGACAGAGAAAGAGGCAGAGGCAAATAAAGAAGCAGGAATGACAGAGACAGAGAGATAAGGGCACAAACACAGGATCAGAAACAAAGAGAAAGATAGAGGGAGAACGATTTATTGGAAACTTTATCATAATCTTTACTGATGAAGGGAAACAGAGAGAGTGAGCGAGCACTTGAGGGGTGGTGAGGGGAGATGAGAGAGAGAGAAGGAAAGAGAGAGAGAAATTGAGACTGAAAAGAAGAGAGAAACTGAGAATTACAACGAGTGAGGACCTTAAAGTTTGGTGCAGGAACTATGGTCTTTGATGAATTTCCCATCAGAGAGACAATTACAAGCTGGATTCAGGAAATACAAAGGTCGCCAATTCTGATTGGACAAGAGGTTTATTGGACTTGGAATTTCAGTAGGTGACATCTGCTGACAATTGGAGAGAGTAGGGAAGATGTGATGGGTGACAGAGTAGGAAAGATGTTGCATATGAGTGTAGTAGAACATGAGCCTTATTGGGAGGTGAGTATAGTAGCAGAGTTAAAGTAAGCTTGAGGTATCAGAATGAAGATGGTGGCACTTAAGCGAAAGGAGAGAAGATCACAATAATGGTTGGGCACTTCTCTAGCAAGCTGAGACCACAATGAATTGGGTGGTAACTTTGGACCAGACTGTTATGATCTGGTGCTGTGGCTTCCATAACACCACCGGGGTGGGGTGAGTGGGGAAGGAGAGAGGTCGGTGGTGGTGGTGGTGGTAGGTGGAAGAGGTTGCCTTGCCGCTGCACTCTATCCAGTAGCCTCCTGCCCTCAGAAAGGTGTGCTGATTTTTCATTGTCTGCCACATTCAGGGCAAATGTCAGTAACTGTGCAGGGCAGCTCCGGACAGACAGTGCTTCTCCAGGGATACAACGGCCTTTAAAAATGGCATCAGCACCAGGGATATCAGTCCACGCAGCACTAACCTGGCAGTGGACAGTTCTTCTGAATTACAGAATTTAATTTTTATAAAGTGCAAGTAAAGGAGGGAGAGGAGGAGAAAGGAAACTGGGTAGGATAGATGTCACTGTGGTGGAAATGCTCCCACTTTGATTATGGTTAGTTTTCCTACAATTGAGTAGCTTGCAAGGTTATTTCAAAGGGCAATTATAAATCATTCTCCCTGTAACACAGGCCAGACTAGGTAAGGATAGTGCATGTTCCTAAAAGATATTAAATAAGTTTTATTTAACGAAATCTTGTAGTAACCTGGTCACCACTGTTGACATTAGATATTTTTGAAAATAAATTCCAGATGTATTTAAGTTAGCTAAATTTCAATTCCAAAACTACATGATATGATTTGAACTAATATTTCCAAAAACTTCAGTCCAGGCCTGTAGATCACTAGTCTGGTTTCATAACAACTATGCTACTGTACCTCAGAGATGATATGCCAAGTCAGTAAAGATATTCCAGCCCACACTAAGGATATTTAAACACAGGATTCCAAGTTTACGGGAACCTTGTGGTAAATTATTAATCTTAATGTAGGCTACATATTGCACAAGAAATTCACTGAAGTGCCCTTGGGAGGCATTTGGCCTATATTTCTGAGACACACAACAGCCCACCAGACAGCAGCATTGTGGCAAGACTCTGGAAAGTACCAGTGGGACTAACAAACACTGTAGTTAAAATTCAGGGTATGTTTAGTGATAATGTTTATGTGGAGTGGTCAAAGCAGTCACATATGTATTGCACTGCAGAATTGTGATTTTAGTACATTATATAACACCAACAATTGCACAAGCTTATTCTAACTTGAGTTCATCGTTATGTTGAGAGGTTTTCCAGTCAGTTTGCCTGTTCTATCTGACAACAAATCTGCCTGGGCTTATTCAGGTCCATTTTTAGTATGGATTTAGCACAACTGATTTTCTTCAGCTATTCATCAGCTCAGATTGCTGGAAGAGGGAGATCTGCACTTGACACCAGTTGATCAAGTCAGTGTAATGACTTCTGAAGAAAATTATTTTTAAAAAATTGTCTGTTGCTCTGCCATTGCTACTCTTTGGGAATACAACAAACTTGCATTCTTCAAGCATCTCATCAAATATTGAAAATGTTTCAGAGTAGAATGGTTCTGACGGACGAGACAAACACAGCAACCATTTTTTCCATGCAGCAAGATCCTGTAAGGAGAAATGGGGTCAGTGGCCACTCAGTCAGATTTTGGATTTTGAGGGTTAAGGCAGAACCTATGTCAGAGACTGAAAGAACTTCATACTTCCTCTTCAATTACAGTCAGTTCCTTGACCTGAATCTTTACAGTTGATTCCACTTTACAGGCCTTTTGTTTATATGTAAACAGATGAGACTTCAGGCCAAAGTGGTCATGTTTTAGAAGTGACCTGTATAATGAAAGGGGAGTGGACAGCTCTCTAGCTGAGCAGAGATTAGATCAGAGTGGTGCTGGAAAAGCACAGCAAGTCAGGCAGCATCCGAGGAGCAGGAAGATCGACAGTTCGGGCAAAAGCCCTTCATCAGGAATGATGAGCAGTTCAGTTCAGAACTAGTTAGGAGTTCATCTGTGTGGAAACAGGCTGTGAAACTCTCTTTCTCCTTCTGCCCTTCTAACTTCAACGTGTAAGAATTTGTTCCATTTTTACTGCGTTTTTTAATGGGGGTTTGCTTATTGGGACTGTTGTGTATATTCGGAACTGCATAATTAAGTTTAGTTTGGATAGACTGGGTTCTGTAGGGGTTCTTTATGTTTCATTGTGGAATTTTGTGAACAAATTTTTGTCTGTTTTAAAACCTGGTAGTCAACCCTAGCTAACCTACTCCGAGTAACTTTCACTGTACACTTACTGAAAAAAATTGCAAAATTATGATCTGGGCTGCCTGCTTAAGAATGTTTTGAGTGGTCTGGCCAAGTCCATAACACCACATCTCTGGGTCTAAATTTGTTCTTTCAGAGGAGCGCACAGCTGAAAATAAAATTAGACAGGATACTGCTTCAGACATATGATCAAATATCACTGAATGCATTGGTACTGAAAAAAACAACCACCTGCCAGATGTGCCGTATTTACCTCTTCCCTTGCAAATATATTGACTGGGACTGGGACTGGGACTGGGACTGGGACTGCCCCAACCCCCTTCCCCAATGGCTCCATGCTGTCACTTTGCTGCTCTTTGGCTCACCCACAATTGCTTCCACAAAGAGCAAATAGGCTTTGCAACAGAAACAGAAATTGCTGGTGAAACAATGCTGGCAGCATCTGTGGGATGAAAGCAGAGTTAATGTTTTGAGTCCAGTGACTCTTCATTAGAAATAGCAGGAACGATGAGACAAAACAACAAGATCCATTCAGTTCCTCTTCTTCCAAGTAGTCTGAGAAACACTGGAGTTGGGGCAGGAGGCCATTCAGGCCTTTGGAATGTGTTCTACCATTCAAGTGAATCATGGCTGATCTGGTTATGGTTTCATCTTTACTTTCTTGCTACCTATAGCTGCACAATACAACAATGAAGAAAGGTCATTGAACTGACAGGTTAACTCTGCTTCACTCAACTGAGTCTGTCTGACCTGAATATTTCCAGCATTGTTTGCTTTTTATTTCAGATTTCCAACATTTGTACAATAACAAATGAGTTAATTTTTAATTAAAGGAATTATATGGATACAAATTATTCATATTTAGGAGGAAGTTCTTTACCTAAAGAATGATGATCATGCGGAACTCACTTCTACGAGGTGCTTGATGGGGAACCTAGAGAAATTCATTTGGGAGAAGGAAATGAAAGAACAAAAGACCATGCTGACAGGGTTTATTGAAGGTCTGATGAAGAGTCATCTAGATTCAAAACATTAGTTTGCTCTCTCTCCGTGGAAGCTGTCTGACCCACTGTGATCTCCAGCATTTGTTGTCTTCAGTAAACAGGAAAATGTCAACACAGATGATTTGGATTAAATAACCTGCTCCTGTGCTTTAAAGTTTCCAGAATTGTTGGACTTACTTCATTAATAGCTTCATTAGACACGTGAACATCGAAACCAGTTCAGAGATCAAACCTGGTATCCTTCTGGATTAAATTACTCTGAACAATAGGGGGAATCAAAGCATTATCACTTAGTGTAATATTGATCATCTACACCTTGCACAATGAGCTGTAACCCATAATTCGGAGACTGAAGCTATATTCTCTACATTCAAAAGACTCTTACATTCAAACCTATCGAGTGAAACATCACTCAGCCAAGGTCTGACGTTGCTAAGCTTATCGTAAAGAAGAATCAAGCCCAAGTCCTGGTTGAAACTCTAACTGTAATCAGTAGAGGGGCTTAAAACCACAATAAGGATCCTGTTCCTTGTGGGTGTGAACTGTGACTGACGTTAAGCAAAGTCGTGGCTTGTATTTCCAGATTTAAATTGGGACATGTTAACCATTGAAATTCTCTCTACAATTTCCCCTTGTGAAGTATACCCTGATCCATACATACCTGGCTCCACTCTTGATCATAACTGGGGGAAAGGAGGGGAGGGAACGTAAGGAGAGTGATTAAAGGAAAGCAAGGAGGGGTGAAGGGGAGAGAAACAAATTAGAAATGAAGGTGGGGAAAAGGGTGAAAGGTAATCAACCACATATAGAAAATACAGAAGTCTGAACATTTGGTTCATCATCTTTCTGCTGGCTCTTTGTAAATATATCTAATTAACCCCCCCCTCTGTTTCTTTCCACTAGCATGCATTATTCCACACCACCAGCGCCCCAAAACCCCCACTTTTTAGACGTGTCTAATTTCCTTTTGACAATTATTATTGATACTGTTTCTACTACATGTATGACAGGGCCAACTTAGGATGTCTCATCATGGGATTAAATAATCTGTCAGAAACAGTCTCCTGGAGTTTGTGATTAAGTCCACACCGTGGATCAATGGCTTCATGGGAAAAATGGCATCATGAAAGCAGCAATCACAGAATCCCCAATTTAAGAATTTCCGTGTCTTTTGACAGTTAGCTTTCTGCTTCTTCACAGATAATTGAGACAATAGTATCTGTATAGGGTTTGTTATTTTTTTCCATAAATGATGGACAAACTAAACAGAACAGCTGTGAAGTCAGTGATAACTAAATTTACATAACAGTTAAACAAGGAGAACAGGAGGATATCAATTTATGAACAATCAATATGCTTTGATGCCGAATCATGTGGGTCAATGTGCCGAAGAGTGGCGGATGGAGCTTAAGTTAGATAAATGTGAGGTGCTGTAGTTTGGAAAGGCATATCAGGGCAGAACTTATCCATAGAACATAGAACATAGAAGAATACAGTGCAGTACAGGCCCTTCGGCCCTTGATGTTGCGCCGATCCAAGCCCACCTAACCTATACTAGCCCACTATCCTCCATATGCCTATCCAATGCCCGCTTAAATGCCCATAATGAGGGAGAGTCCACCACTGCTACTGGCAGGGCATTCCATGAACTCACGACTCGCTGAGTAAAGAACCTACCCCTAACATCTGTCCTATACCTACCCCCCCTTAATTTAAAGCTATGCCCCCTTGTAATAGCTGACTCCATACTTGGAAAAAGATTCCCACTGTCAACCCTATCTAAACCCCTAATCATCTTGTACACTTCTATCAAGTCACCCCTAAACCTTCTTTTCTCCAATGAAAACAACCCCAAATGCCTCAGCCTTTCCTCATACGATCTTTCTACCAGACCAGGCAACATCCTGGTAAACCTCCTCTGCACCCGTTCCAGTGCCTCCACATTCTTCCTATAATATGGCGACCAAAACTGCACACAATACTCCAGATGTGGCCGTACCAGAGTCTTATACAACTGCAACATGACCTCAGTACTCCGGAACTCAATTCCTCTACCAATAAAAGCCAGTACGCCATATGCCTTCTTCACCGCACTATTTACCTGGGTGGCAACTTTCAAAGATCTGTGTACATGGACACCAAGATCCCTCTGCTCATCCACACTACCAAGTATCCGTCCATTAGCCCAGTACCCCATCTTTTTATTACTCTTACCAAAGTGAATCACCTCACACTTAGCTACATTGAACTCCATTTGCCACCTTTCTGCCCAGTTCTGCAGCTTATCTATATCCCGCTGTAACCTGCCATATCCTTCCTCACTGTCTACAACTCCTCCGACTTTCGTATCATCCACAAAC